>NC_068315.1:23485500-23575500 GCF_025860055.1 Xyrauchen texanus
ACCTCTCCTCATTCAGACTCACACTGAGATTACTGTGCATACACATCCCTTTACTTCTTAATTAAATAATTTAAAGAATTATAAAAGGGGAAAAAAATTATACAAGTTTGCTGCCAGGAAATAAACTAAACTAAAACTTAAAGTTGATTAAAAGTAAGACATTTGCTATACTGACTAAATATGCTCACAGACACGATAGAAGGAGAATTTGATATTAAAGAGGAAGAACCATGGTACGACCATCAAGATCTGGAACACGGTAAGTAATAATTTATCAGCTGTACTGGTATTATAATAATAATATAGCCAAAGAACTAAGTTAATAAAAGCTCATTATTGAATGAATATGGGGGTGCATTATACAGAAAACACTATATAGTGTTTTATTGTGTTGTCAGTAGGCTATATTGATATCTGTAAGTATATACCTGCATTTAATCTCTGTGTTTTGGTTTATCTCTGTTTGGGAATCTAATTCAACCTAAAAACAACACTGATGCACAATACAAATGAGTGGTGAACATGTTTGTTTCTGTTCATGGCCCTGCACCACATCCTGTGTGAGAGTCAGTTTCAGTGAATTGCAACTTTACAATGAATATTAACAGACACTCACTGATACCTGTCAATCAGATAGGTATAGGAAGTTTTCTGAGTTATGAAACAGGAGAACTGAACATTGCTTGATAGTGGAAGCTGAAACATGATCCAAAGAAATGCAAGATTAATCATACTTCTCAAATAAATGTATTGTTGTGCATAGATAAACAGTGTAACAGTAAAAATTATTCAAAACAGTTTCATTTATCCTAGAAGTGCACTTGAAGAAGTATTAGAAATTTTAAAGACTATGACTATATATATATATATATATATATATATATATATATATATATATATATATATATATATATATATCTCATACATACATACATACATGCATACATGCATACACTCTTCAAAATAAAAGGTTCTTAATCAGCATGGTTGGTTCCTCTATGAAGAAAAATCCCAATGCACAAAATGTTCTTTGTAATAGCAAAAAAATAATATTTTTCACTTAATGGTTCTTTGGCAAACCAAACATTATTCTTCTATGGCACCGTTGCGAAAACCACTTTTTGCAACCCTTATTTTTAAGAGTGTAAGTATCATTTTAGCTCTGAAAATAAAAAAGCTTTCTTCCATTTAAATCATCGGTGTGTTTGAATGTGTAAGGTGCAGTTGTTCAGTTATGGTTGCTGATTGTTTTTTACTCATAGCAAGCAACATATGTGCTATAGCTTATATTTACTTTAACAAGCCTTTACAATACACTAAAATAATTACTCTTTGTCTAAACTTGATTCAGTCATGAACAATTGTTCCACATATTTGAAATGAGCTTTCTTAAATTATGATTACTGTCTAATTTCTACTTTAATGCTTCAAGTGGAGGGAACTTAACTGAATCAAGTAAACACAACACAGTCTGGGAACTAGTAATCCTCTGTCCAGTTTCAGTTAACTAAACAAAAAATATTCATGTTCTCAGAACACACATGGATTAAGTAAAGCTGACAATGCCCTTTTTAGCTGAATCAACTCAGTTAATTTAAGTTCCCTAGGTTACTTTTTTGTTGTTGTAATATGCAGAATAGGAAGATTCAGTAGAACTGATGATAGTGAATAGATAGTTTTTTTTTTTAGTGACCATCCATCATTGAAAGTCAAAGACATTCTCTTGATTTTCTCGTACTCTTTGTGCAGATCTTCAATTGGCTGCTGAATTGGGTAAAAATTTACTGGAGCGGAACAGAGAGTTAGAACAGGGACTCCAGCAGATGTCCGCCATGAACCAGGAACAGCTACAGGAAATAGAGGTATACAACTTGTATCTGTTTGTTTTTATTTTTGTAACATAAGCAAATTATAGAAAATTACTCAAACTTAAGGAGGATTTTTATGTTTTGTTTTTTCTGAGAGTGCAGGGCCTGTCTATGCCATCCGCCAACTGTGTATGTGCACAGAAGGTGTGCATTATGATTAGGAAATCATTAAAAGCAGGTTGACTTTCTGTCCTGGATGGTTGAAAACCTCCACAAAAAGAAGAACTGACAAATGACTTATTTACAAAGTTCACACTTGAGTTTCTCTGAGGGCTGAATTATTAATGGAGTTTATGTGTGTATAAATCTTAGTTTTAGAGATTCGCTAGATGGCCTGCCTGACTTTTGAAGTACAAGCAGTGCTTGATAGATAAATGTCCAGATTTATTGTATGTAGCTGGCTGGAAGAGATAGTCATTAGGGATGATGCAACAGTTAAACTGTTAAAATAAAAACCTAACTTGATGTCAACTTAAAGGCTTTGGATGAAAATCACATCAAGATTAAAACTTTAAAAATCACATTTTCCTGGACAGAGAATGTTTGCTTAAAATGTTTTGACATGATTAGTCTATCTACTGTCCTCTAATCCATTTCTTCTTTGTTCAGTATTTGTCCAAACAGGTGGATTTGCTGCGGTCAGTGAATGATCAGCATGCTAAAGTCTACGAGCAGCTGGACGTTACAGCACGAGACCTGGAGCAAACAAACCAAAGACTGGTTCTGGAGAACCGTGCGGCCCAGCTCAAAACTGAAGGGTAAAACACAAAACCAGAAACACAAACACTTCAAAAAATGAACAGAACTGAATTTATTAAGCCAGGAATAAATGCTGTAAATCGGGGCCAGTCCTAGGATGCAACCTTTGGGGGTGGGTGAGTGGGGGGTCAAAGATAACTTTGATTCACCATCAGTTCGGGGGGGTGGAGTGCCCCATGATAATTTTGCTATCGGTCAGGGCAGGGGCATCAGAAGTTTCTGAGGAACTAGAAACAAATCTATGGGAGAAACCGTCATGCTCTAAATCATGTATCTTGTCACGATAGGCTCACAGAGACTGTGGAAGAGTTGCAGACACAGGTGGAGGAGCTCCAGAGAGACGTTAAAGAGCAGAAGTTGGTTTCTGCTGAACAGACCTGGCCCAGTGCACACTTGGAACCCCCACAACCTTCTTACAATCAGGGTTTCACATGCAACAAAAAGCAGTGCCAGTTACACAAGTACGTTTTCTTTCATGCATATTTTAAAAACCCAATTATTTGCTTTGTCTACATCCTGGTGTCTGCCAGATCAAATTCATGAATAGTTCAGCAAAAAATGAAAATTCTGTCATCATTTACTCACCCTCAGGCCATCCCTGGTGTGTATGATATATATTTTCTCTGCTGAACACAAATAAAGATTTTTAGAAGAACATTTGAGCTCTGTAGTTCCATACAATGCAAGTGAATGGTGACCAGAACGTTGAAGCACCAAAAAGCACACAAAGGCAGCATAAAAGTAGTTCATACAACTTCAGTGGTTAAATATATGTCTTCATCAGCGATGATATGTCTGGGTGAGAAAGCGAAATTTAGGTCCTTTTCTTCTATAAATCTCCATTTTCACTTTCACATACTACTTTAGTTTTTTTAGGCGATTCGCATTCTTCATGCACATCGCTACACTACGTATTGTTGGGGGGTGGTCAAAGCTGGAGATTAATAAGAGAAAAGGACTAAAATATTGATTTGTTTCTCACCCACACCTATCATATATCTTCTGAAGACATGGATCTAACAACTAAGGTCATATGGATTACTTTTTAAGATGCCTTTATGTGCTTTTGCATTGTATGGACCTACAGAGCTGAGATATTCTTCTAACAAAAAGAAAGTCATACATATCTACATAGCATGAGGGTGAAAAAATGATGAGAGAATTTTTCATTTTTCAGTGAACTATTCTAAACAAAAAAAGAAATAAATGAATGAATAAAGAAGAAGAACAACAACAATATTTTGTAACATTTGTAACAGACTCATTATAATCAAAGCTGTTTTGTGAACATATTTTGCTCTGAAATAATTTCTTTACAGTGCAGTTTTTTCAATCTTAATTTATCTGATGGTTCTAATTTCTACCATGCTACATTTCTCTCAGGTACTGTTCTTATGAGCACTCCTTCTCTGCCAGCCATTCTTCTCTGAAGGAGGAACAGGAGGAGGAGCAACTGGACCTTCTGCGCTCCATCAATTCCCTGCAGGCCCAGCTGAGCACAGAGCGTACTCTTAGAGAGGCCGTGGAGCAGGAAGCTGACGCTCTGGCACACGAGCTCAGTGAACTGGAGCCAAAACTGGCACTGCTGGAAAGCTACCAGGACCGCCTGGCCGAGATGGAGACAGAAGTCGAGGAGCTCCGAATTCTTTTGCGGTCTAGCACCCAAACCCTCCTGCCAGAAACAGTGCTCCTCTCATTAGAGGATGAAGTGGGCGTGGTCAAACATAGGGTATGTGGTCTAAAGCGCTGTTGCAGTGAGAGGCAGTTGTGTAGCTTCGTCTGCGAGGAGAGAGGGGCAACAGACAGTGTCAGCGAGAATGGCCGGGGCTGTTTTCAACACGTGGAGGAGATGAAGCATCACAACATCTCGCTTCTAAATGAGGTGGATGCCCAATACACCGCCCTGCAGGAGAAATACAACATGCTACTGCAACATTGTGAGAGTGGGATGTTGTCACAGAAACATAAAGCTGTGCAGACACCAGTCACTAGTTCTGTCCAAACCCACACACATTCCCAGAGTGCAAGCACACAGGACGATGCCCAGCTGCCTCAGTATAAAGCCCTGTTCCATGAGATTTTCACCTTTATTCAAAAGAGCAAAAAGGACCTGGAGGAAAACAGGATGAAGCCCAGTCAGGTTGAATAAGGCACAACTCTCGGCACAACTCTCTAGCGTCTACTGGAGATTTTCCAGGCATGTGCTATAGATGAACCTGGCTTCACTGCCAAAGGGTGTTTAGTCTGTCTGACAGGAAGAATGAATTAGTAAGCTGGCTACCTGAACTCGTAGAGACCTTAAAGGTGTCACAACACAATAACACGCCTGCTTTTATCAGCACTCGAATGAAATGTACATCTATACAGTATATCCCATGATGACTATTTAGAAAGCACTTTAGTAAATGTAAGTTGGAAATGCTTTTAATGTTGCAAACAAAAAGCTGCTTCTGTAAACTTAAAAGTAAGTAATATAAGTGATTGTATGTGTGTTATTACAATAGGTGAATGAACTGGTAGAGCATGGCACCAACAACGCAGAGGTCATGGGTTTGCTTCCCAATGAATGCACAATCTGATAAAAAGAGTTGTTGTTTATAAAAGCATCTGCTAACTGTATAACTGTAAAGTGAATCTCACAAAAACATGTCCAGGTCATATTTTACCCTGAACCCCATAAATGAAAAGAAAGTTTGCATTAAGAGAAGGAAGTATACTTTTTGTACCTTTAAGATTTCTAGCCTTTTGCTTCCAGTAATGGATATTCATATTTTATTTTATTTATTGTTTGTAATTCTCATTCAACCTTTTGTGTTACAGTGAAGACAATGAAGGGCCCAATTATCATGAAAATACTGTAATATCACAATTCAAATCTTAAATGCACAAAAATAGACGTGATTTTCTTTATTGCAAATATAATTAATTATTTTTGTCTTTTGATTTTGGGGTGAAATGTGATGTAATCCATCCACAATCTTGACATTTACATTTTTGTCATAACTGATCTGTATGGAAGCCACACTCCAAAAAAATCCTTGAGCCTATTTTTAAGATTTACACATTTCATTTTCCTAAAAAAAAAAAAACATCAAATTGAATTGTGTAATTTTTTTAACAAAATTAACATAATATAACTTAAATTGTATTTATAGTTTACTAAATTACATTTGATGGAATTAAACTCATAAATCTCAAAATAATAATTATTATTTAAATGCAGATCCCGACATGGATGAGGGAAATTTCTCACATGCAGATGTAAAGTCGAAAATGCGAGAAATAAAGTCACAACTGTGAGTCAAAGTCAGATTTGTTTTCATCTGTGGCAGGATCAAGGCTCCATAAATCTGTGCACTGTTGGATCTACTAAGAGAGAAGATTTATTAGGGAGATGAAACACCATGTTTGTATTGTGTTTGTAAAGTGCTCCATAACTTACTTATTGTTCCGCATGTTAATACTGTTGCTTTACATCAGAGCTGTTCATTCAGACAGTACTTCTATAACAGGGTTTATCAAACTGCAGTATATGCGTCTTAACAGCTTGAGTATCATGACCTTTCAACTTGTAGTGGAAATTATAAACAGATTACTTTTTTCTGCATAAAGTCCAGTTGTATAGCAAGCAATACACAAATCTGGGTAAATACTTTTCAAGAGGTATAAATCATTGTAGGGTCATCGTTTCATAACACAACATGGACTTTAAACCCTGAGGGACACTTTGGATTGAGGACAAGAGAACAGTTGTCTTCACTCCCAGTTGAAAGGCTGCTTCTAATCAAAGCCCTTGATAAGATTTCAGTGACATGGCATTAGCTAATGACTTTATCAGAGTGACAGAAAACAGAACACGGGATACGAAGACGACACATGGTACATTAAACTGAACACTATTATTGTAACAATGCACATCAGATGAAAATATGCACGAGGTTGCATTTTATTTTCATGTTTAAAAATGTGAATTAGATATGCCGTAATATGTCCAAAATAATGTGCTATTTCACATTCAACCATTTTTCTTCAGTTAACTGAACCCTATTCATTTATTAATCAGTACAAGTGTTGGATTTGGATTAGACTTTCACATTTAAATCAATGCAAGCATTTTAGCATAAAAACTGTTACTATTGGAAACAAGATTTCAACTACAGTGTTTATTTAGAATGATATACCAATAAATAAATAAAAAAACAGTTCAAGTTGCTGAAAACCTCTTCTATATGAATATGGGACCACAGAATTGGCAACAAAGTTTACAGCGAGTCTTTGAATATGTGGAATGCTTTACAAAACTGACATGACAGATGATGTTTAATATTGAGGAGGTGTACAAGAGTTTGAGAATGCAGACATGTAGCTGTATGGGAAGGACAGACAGAAATGTTAGAATTAATCTACAATGATACAATAATTCCCCTGAATGATTAACAGGCACTTTCTACTAAAAAACAGTTTAGGAACTCTCAAAACAGCATTAAACTCTTAACGTGAAATTGTAACCACCCAAAAAAATCCTTTTCAGTTCCAGAACCCCAATTTTACCAGCATGACAAGGAAACACATATTACATTTGTTTTGGTATTGATGACATTCCCTCTTAAAGGAACAATTACCCAAAAATGAAAATTCTGTCATCATTTACATATGCCATCCCAAGCCCATATTGTTTACTTTTTAGTCTCAATTTCTTCCATGCAATAATAATAAAAAAAACTGACAAAAATAAAGTCAAATGGGTTCGAAAGTAAATTTTCATTTTTAAGTGAATTATCCCTTTAAATGAAAACATCATTACAGTGGAGACAAAATCTAAAATTTTCATAAAAACATTAATAGCAGTCCGAACGCATTAAATGCTCTGAAATGAATGACATATGTGATGAAGTGCGCCTTAAATATAATATACTTGATAAAACACAACTGCAAATGACATTCAGGGACTCTAGCAATAAGCTTCCATGTCTTATTCCAGCTTCTGATCCAAATTTACCTTCAGGCCCAACTTCAACTCAAAAACTGAATGATGCACAAAACAGCTTGTCAGCATTCATCTTCTTTGATCTAAACTGTCGCAATTTCTATTGGCAACCGAGAACCATTTTTGGTTGTCAGAGCTGTGGGGTTCAACTGATATATTCAAGAAGTGATGTAAACATTTCAGAGAACAAAGGGCACTAAAGTGCATAGTGTGAATGGGTAGCTTACAGTCTTCATTTGACCCAATGACAGCCGAGAAATTAACATTTAAACAAAGCAAGAAGTTCAGAGTGTTTATTTGATATGATCTAGTGCCCTTTCAAACCTGTTAGTATCCAGTATTTGCGCCACACACTTCTTCGGATTACATGGTATGTCCATGCTTCAATGTGGGGCAAAGAAATATAATAACAGCAATTCAAGAAATACCCAATATGCTATAAAATCAAGGGTAGTTATTAAACCAAAACATCAGTTTTCTTTTCAGTCAACTAAATGTCCAAAACAAGAGCAAAATCTGACAAGAAGCTCCCAAAGGCCACAAACAGGTTAACATCAGCTAAACTATCATCTCCTCTCATCTGCATTTGTAAAAACTACTTTCATAATAGGTCATAAAAACAGAACCAAAAGAAAACCAAAATAATTGATAGTCCAGGCAGGCATTCAGCATACATCTCCATTCCACTTACATTTTCCTGAAAACACTTTCTAAGGATTACACTGATCTTCAGCCCTTTTCTGAGATGGCAATGTGTTTGAACCAGATATGGTCTTGAATACACTTGCTTTTGCGCTATGAAGGGTTAACTTATGCAGATGTTCCAAAATAGTGGATGGACATCACCTGCCCTGATCTTCATCAGCCGAGGGCAGTGACTGGTTTGTGTGTCTGCTCTGCCTCCATGTGCAACGTTTACTCTCATTAAACTCTGAGGGAGTTGAGTTGATTGACGTGATCCCCAGGGCTCCTTCTCTTCCTGTCAGGAGCGTACAGTACCCTTCAGGTACCACATTCCTCCTGAGCTAGTACAGCATTCCTGAAATTAAACGCCACAAAATGGATCCAATTACTAAAAGAACAACAATCCAAAACTAAGTTTTATTGGCACTCATCAATGATTCGACCACAAAGAATGAAGCCGTGATGTCTAAAGTCGATCCTAAAAATCTATTGTAAAGATACCAGCGTTTCTACAGTATTGTGGTAATGACTTAATTGTTGTACCCAGGTGCTGGCAAAGTAAAGATTGAGGTTACATTGAGGCACTTATGATGGAAGTGAATGGGGCCAATTTTTAGGAGGATTTAAATGGCAGAAATGTGAAGCTTATCATTTTATAAAAGCACTTACATGAATTCTTCTCTAAAAACCTGTGTATTTCTTGAGCTGTAAAGTTGTTTAAATTGTTGTTTTTGTGGGATTACAGGGTTTACAGCATTACATCATCATGTCATTGAAGTTGTAAAATTAAAAATACATTTTCACAGAAAAAGCTTTTGCATGCAATTTTAATCACACTAAAACCATGTTAACATGCATTTATTTTGTCTTGTGACTACACTTTTGAAACATGGATTATTCTCTCTTTTCTCCCCAATTTGGAATGCCCAATTCCCAATGCACTAAATCCTTGTGGTGTCATAGTGCCTTGCCTCAATCAGGGTGGCGGAGGACGAATCTCAGTTACCTCTGTGTCTGAGAACGCCAGTCAGTGCATCTTATCATGTGGCTTGTTGAGCACGTTATCACGGAGACATAGCACACGTAGAGGCTTCACGCCATACACCCAAAACTCACCATGCGCCCAACCGAGAGCGAACCACATTATAGCGACCACGAGGAGGTTACCCCATGTGATTCTACCCTCCCTAGCAACCGGACCAATTTGGTTGCTTAGGAGACCTGGCTGGAGTCACACAGCACACCCTGGTATTCGAACTTGTGTACTCCAGAGGTGGTAGTCAGCGTCTTTACTCGCTGATCTACCCGTGCCCACGAAACATTGAGTACTTTAATGTTTACTGATTAGCCCCATTCACTTCTATTGTAAGTGCTAGGGCTGCACGATTTGGACAAAAAGTCATATTGCGATTATTTCGAAAAATATTGCGATTTGAACTGCGATTATGATGGTAATGTTTTCAACATGTTCAACTGCAAAAAGGATGCTGGGGTTTTCACACTTGAACCCTCTTAAAAAGAACCAAACTGAGACCCTTTTTCAGTTCAACCACAAACAAATAAATATATAAACAGTGAAACAAAGTCTTTTTCATATCCAAATGTTACCATCCACCGTGTACCTGTTTTTGTCCATTTTGTGACAGGATCTCAGCCCACTAATCATCAACATTAGTTTTTGAAGCCAGCTTGAATATTAGGGATGCTCCAATCAGGATTTTAACATCTGATACCGATCTCCAATTTTTTTTCATCTCATCATTCAATGCTGCTCATTTAACTTTTTATCAGCAGCTGTCAAAACTGGTTATATGTACACTTTCTGCTCAATGTCACTGGTAACTACATTTCCCTGTCAGTAAAACCATAGTGGTTGCCTGGTTTTTGCTGTCAGTCAATAATTCAGTATACACAAAATATATTTTTTAAATATAAATGTTACTCTTTATTCTAGGCCTTAAAAACTAGTTGGCTTACACAAACTATTCTTTACTGTATAGAAGATAGTCCTAAAAATGAGGCTTAATGTCAACATGAAGTTGAACTGATAACCCATTGGTGTAATTCAAATTAAAGTGAAATTCTTTTATTAGTTTGTCACTATTTCATTTAATTATTTTTATTCATTATTTTATTATATTTAATTTAGCAATGCATTATATTATAGTAACTAAATATTTGATATAGATATTATATGTAAGTTCCTTCCTTTTCATTTTGTTGGATGTTAGTAATATTAGTTTCACTTTCACCCATTTCCACGGGGAGTGTAATAAACAAGTGAGGTAAACAAATGACGGGAGAATGAAGAGCATGTTTCTGGACTCTACAGGTGTTACTGTTAATGCTGTTAATGCAGCAATCATTTAATAAAGATGTTTGAATTATACCCCATCTTGTATTCTGCTTCATTATTATTATGATACCTGTGCCTTGCGGAGACTGAGATGCTGCTACCGCAGATAATAATAAGAAAATGCTTCACGCAGGACGCGCCAGTTTAGTGTAAATAAAGCGTTTAGCGCACATAAGTAAACGGAACTGAACTCAGAGCACTTCTGTTACTCCAAGCATGAGAGGGAATTGTGGAGCACAGAACCGCTCTGAAAACACCGTAACAATGCTCTGACTTAATATAGACTGGACTGAGCAGTGCAAATAAACTTTGAAGGGAGCAGAATATTTATTTAATTAAATCGCAGCCTTTGTAATTTAATAATCGCAAAAGGTCATATCGCGGTTTCGATTTAATTTCGATTAATTGTGCAGTCCTAGTAAGTGCCTCACTATTAAAATCTGGGCTACATTTATAAAACATTTTATAGAAAAGGAGAAACGAGTCAAAATACATTTTTGTGGAAATCAACATTATGTGACAAATGCTGTCGATTGAGCTGAACTTGTGTTGAACTCAGAACATTTCTTTAATTTAAATGTATCAAACATATAAACAATACAACAAAACAGTGTGAAATCTGTCCTTGTGAAAACCTGAGCTCCTGAAATAATAGCACATTATGAATATACTGAAGTATTAGTTACTGTTGGGAAGTTCCTGTATTTGGAATTCTTCATACTTTTAATCCGTATTCATTTGTATGTTTTAGACAGTTTAGAATATTGCTTTATCTGTACAGACATAAGTTGTAATTTTACATATATATTGCGGATATAGTGATTAATCTCATATTTGACGTGAATGAGTAAGGTATTAACAGATTTGTAAATCAGCTCATTTTGGGCTTTTATTTTGGAAAGACCCAAAATACTGGATTATTGGATAAGATTAATCAATCCTTTTGTTTGTGCACTGTGAATAATCTTACTTCTCTCGCGCCATAATTAAATTGTTAAAAGCCCTTGTGAATTTATTCATCAGTAATTTCAGTGATGAGATTAACACTGATCAGAGATTCAAAGGCCATAACTGTAAATTGATGTAAGTGATGATGGCCTGAGAAATGATGTATGAATGTCCTATAATTTGAGTGCTGTTTTTTGTACTTTTGTAAAATAAGAAACATGATTACTTTTATATATCACTTTCAATTTCTGATTGTTTCCTTGAACACTCAATACTGCTATTGGACAGTATCGAGAAACATTGTTCTATTATCTTTGTTCCATTGTCTTTGTACTTTTATTTTCTTTAATTTATGGCTCTTCTGTCAACTTGAATAACAACTTGGAAAAACGTAAAGCAATGTTTAAATCCTTGAAATCCTTGAAGGCTTAATGTCACTGTTTTAATGTAATCTTTCCATTAATATTTAACTTCAATACTGTGATTTTTGTTTTTTACTGTGGTCTGTGAAATTTCACTTGTGTTTGTATGGATTATTCAAGTGTCATGATGACCCTTAAATCCAGTATTGTAACAGCACCTTGAGCAGTCTATCCACATCTGTTTTGGTGACAGCATCGCCGAGTTCCTGTTCGAGACGAGACTGGATAACGTTCCTCCGGACACGATAGTTCTTCATGAAGATCTCAAACAGAACCTGACGGTGCTGTGAAAGAAAAAAAAAAAACAATGAAGGATTTTGGACAAAACTAGTACAGAATCTCACAGTGAACACATGTTCACAAAACAGCACTTAAAAGAAACATTACCTTGTCAAAGGTTTCTCCGCTCTCCCAAAGCCCAAACACTTTCTGCTCATCTGCGGTGGCACTGCTCTGAGGAGGAAACTTCACAATACACATAAAATCACAGATGGGCCAGGACAGAGTTTCACTTATATTAGCTGTATTTCTCTGTCAGGACCTGGATGAGATGACCTGGTCAGAAGGACCTGATAACCTGATACGGTCACTGTTTTTATTAGTGTTCTGTTATCATTTTTTTAATAAAAGGTTGTTAATACTTGAGCTGGGCGATATATTAAATAGTCACAATATATTTGTGAACATTTTGCTTCCAATGTAAAACCGAACAAAATCATGAATATCACAATGATTTTAATGCACTCGTTATTTGGCCATATAATTTCATATAGTGTGTCACACGAGACTACTTGCAAACAATAATTCTTTGTCTCATGACCCATGAGCGTTAAGATGCACTGATAGCATCTCTGATTTACACTTCAGTGACAAAAACAGTTTTAAAGATCACTGTAAAAGAAAATTCCTGTTCAATTTATGGTAAAAACTGGCAGCTGTGCTTGCCAGAAATTCACCGTAAATATACGGTAACCACGTTTCAGGCTGTACGGGATGGAATTCTGATGCCAGAATATTTTACAGTGCATTACCGTCATTTATATTATTAAATAATAAACTTGATATATTAACCTTCTGAACCTGTAAAAATCTACTTTTCACTTTATAATGTATTTGTTAATCACCGTAGTAACTACAGAAGGGCACATGATGTCATGAAGTTCATCTATAGTGGCTCTTCCAGGAGCAATGACCAATAAACATGTAGAGACAGTGCTCAGTGTCAGTCACACAAATATTAAACACCATCAGGGTAACACATGTGAGATTTAAATAATGCGGTAAACATTAACTAAACTACATCAAATATAACACAGAACACCCCAATGTACAAAACTAATATAAAATATAAGAAGAAACATAAATATTCCCATAAAATATAATTAAATGAACTGGGTCATGCAGGAAATTCTGGAAACATCCGATTATTTTTTTTTACCGTAATTTTAACAATAATCTACCATAAAAAGTGCATGTACTCTCGTTAAACATAATATAAAATGTTAATGTTAATTATACAGAAAAGTCATACTTTTCCTCACTCATACATGGCCGTTAACGTAAACAGAATACGTCCAAATAACAAAATGAGATGATGTATGGTGTAAAGTTACGTTAGCAGTGGTGCAGAAATGACTTTTAACATGGGGGCGATGAGGAAACATTGAAAAATAAATTTTAAGTGACTACTACTAACAGAAACGGTACATTACGGAAAAGCCATCTTGACAAGCGAACCGGGATGCTTTCGCTTCAAGTGTTCGTTTGTGGCGGTTGTACGGCTGTGATAAGCCATTTCCAATTTGCATATCTTACTCCGCACCACATCATTGGGTCTCTGGCTAAAATACCCCCATGCTTTAGATGACCGTGGGCAAGTTATTTTAGCTGCAGCTTGTTCTTCGGGGGAATCTATGCTTAAACTGCTGCCATTTTAATTATTCCATTGCAACGCACCGAAGCATGTTATGCAAATTGACGTATTTCTGTAATCGATGATGTCGATGAATCGTCACTGCACTAAATTTTACAATGATGTAACGTCAACAAACCTAAAACGACTACAAATTATGTTTTAAACAACTTTACAGCTCAAATAATACATGATTTTTAACAGAATAAATAATGCAAGTGCTTTTATAAAATTACAAGCTTCACATTTCTGTGTGTAAACCCTCCAAAAATTGGCCACATTCACTTCCATTGTAAGGGCCTCACTGTAACTTCTATTTTTGTTTGTTTTAAGGAAAAAGAGGTACGAGTCCAAATACATTTTGGTGGTAATCAACAATATGCCACACATGCTGTCGATTGAGCTTAACTTTGAACCCAGAACATTCCTTACAAGTGTAATTCTTCATTCTCTGAATTTAAGTACTGAAAACATGTCTTTCTGATTTTGAACTAGATTTTCACTCTATGTTCTAATTTACCTGGATGTCTGGTCAAAATTATTTTTCCTCTTTCATGCCATTTCAGAGCCAATATATACATCATGGAGCTGAATATTGTATATATTCAAAAGGATGACAAATATAGCAATTGCATTTTTAAAGCCCAGCCCTAGTTAGCACTAATTTGCAAAATGGTTTACCAGGTTAAAAAGGTTTCTTGGCCCTGCTGTTGATCCTATGCTAGTTACAATGTCATCTGTATTTGAAAGTATATTCTGACATCACATACTGCAAACCACCAACTAAACAACTAATTTGACAAAGTCTTAAAAAAATGCAAACAAACTTTTGGGAAATAGGAAGTAATTTGTATACATAAAAGCTTAACCCATGTATGCTATAAGACTTAAAGAGAAGAGAAAACATGCATCCAGGAACAAACATTCAGATCAGACTCTCTGTCTTGCCTTCCTACTGATGGGCTTTGACTCCATTAATAGCAATTCCATTAGGCCTGCTTTCCTGCCCTACAATACACCCTATATCCTATAAGCCCTAAGAAGAAAGGCCAAACCTTTAACTCAAACACATTACATTGTGATGAGTATGACAGACAATGACGTTTATGACTCCCAAACCAATTAAAAGCACAATTAAATAAACATCAACATGTATTTAGGGCTGCACTCATCATCACTGACTAACAGATAAATCGAAATAAGGTATGGGTGATATAGCTTAAAATATTATATCTGGATGGAAATATAGATATTTTCATTTATATCTTAAGGACACTTTATGGTCAAATAAAAAGCATTATAACCATCGTGATATTCAAAAAGTTTACTAATTTTATATCGATAACAAAATAATATTGAATATATTGCAAATACCTGATATGTCACTGAACAATATAATTTTAGGGATTTTTTTTAATTAATAATTGATCCTGATCTCATGAAAAAAAGAATAGCATGACTGGTGTGACATTTTTTATATGAAATAAAATATATTACACTGTTAGTTGGACATAACATGGTAGCTCTGAGGTGAAATGTCCATGGAGTGGCACTAAAAGCAATTTTCTCCCAAAAAATTAGACGTTAATGTTCAATCGAGTTTTAAAAATCTTTTTATACTAAACCTTAAACCTACATTTTACCAATAGTGTCATAAAAAGCAAATGTGAGTCAGTTGATGCAACCATGTCATTATGTTGTGCTTCAATGACACTTCCGGCTGTGCTCTTCGGGACTCTTACCCCCCGTCCTTTGCATCGCAAGTGCATCGCTCCGATCAGCTGAGCTACCACGCAATTTTATTGTGCCCGGACAAACTTCTAAATATAGTTTTGGTGCATCCCTACTTGTATTCCAGATGCACGTTCTAAAAGAGCATTCACTCACAACAAAAATAGTCAGCTGTTCTAGGATTTTTGCTACTAAATGTTTGCGTTTCTGACAGATCAGGTCTCAGTACTTACAGGCACCAGGATCTGTTTGCACTGGCTCAGGAGGATGGTGTCCTGCAGCATACGGTCTGTCACATGGCCGTACACAGAGTGACCTGTTGGCAAGCTGGCCAAATGCAGGTTAAATAGCCTCTTCAGTTCGTCGAGACACAGCACATACTGCTTTAGGAAAGTGTTTCGCACAAAGTGCTGGAGCTCAGGTGTGGGTGCGTTGCTGGTCCCATGTCCATTATGAGGGTCTATAATTGGAGATGTACAGTTCAGGTAACCGTTGATGGAGCCGTTTGTGAGAGAGCCGGTCTCCATGGGCTCTTCAGAGTCACTCATGTGCTCCCGTTTTACTTGCGTTGGGGTGCCGGCTTCACTGGAGGCCCCCGGGAGCCTGAATGCCTTTAATCTATGAGCGTCCAGTTCCCTCTGCATAGTGCCGTGGTTCTCCCGAGCATTGTCCTTGGCAGCTTTGAGACGCTGCTCTCCACTCATGTGAACAGGCTCTATAGCAAACACGAAATGTAAATAACAGTTCACCCAAAGTTAGAGGTCATACAGGTTTGGAATAGATGTAAAAATTGTGTCTAAAATTCTAGCTAATCGATTAATCAGAGTAATTACATCTGTTATGCATATAGATCAAGTGGGGTTTATTTGTGGATGTAGTTCTTCTGATAATATTAGACATTTTATAAAAATTATGTGGCCAGTAGTGAATGATCAGGCCCCGATCGCTGGCATCTCAATTGACACAGAGAAGGTGTTTGATGTGGTGGAATTGGAAATCTTATTAAATTATGGGTTTGGGAACACTTTTATTGGGTGGATTAAGGTACTCTATAAACAACCATCAGCAGCAGTGGAAACTGATGGATTAATCACAGATGATTTTTGTTTTTGGTAGGGGAAAAATGCCAGGTAATGTAGCAGGAGGTGAGGTGCACCAACTTTTCTCTACACAAATGACATATTACTTATCTCCGACCATAGAAGATCTACGCCTAGCCTTCATAGAACGATTAAATTTTTTCTCCAAATTTTCAGGATACAGGGTGAATTGGTCTAAATCAGAAGCTCTTACTCTGACATTATATTGACCTACCACAGCATTCCAACCTGGCATCTTTCAATGGCCCAAGCAAGGTATTAAGCATTTTATTTCCAGCAAATCTGAGAGATTAATTAGTTAATTTGGACCCATTAATGAAAAGGTTCCCATGCGAAGTGGATAGGAGGGCTTCTCTACAATTGTTTATGGCTGAGAAGGTCAATGTTATAAAAATAAATTGTATCCCCAAAATCAATTATCTACCGATGTCTCTCCCTTTAGAAGTTTCGCTTTTTTATTTTAAACAATTTGATAGAATATCTAAGTATTTTATTTGGAACAGTATAAGACCTGTAAGTTACAATGACCAATTGACAAAGGAGTTTTATGCCTCTCCCAAAAATTGTCATATTACTATTAGTGCTGTCAATCGATTAAGATTTTTAATCGAATTAATTACATGGTGTCCCCATTAATTAATCACGATTTATCGCATATACAAATATTTGCTGAGAAAGCCCATCATATAACAATAATTCAATATATAATGATGAAATAGTTATCTTTAAATATTGAAAAATTATATATAAATAAAATAAAAACATATTCAGATAATTAAAATGTATTACATTCTTGTGGCAGAAGAGTTCATCATTAATAAGACAATACAAAAAGTGGCTTTAGAATACAATGTATTGTTTACTACCATATTATTGATCATAAGACAATCATTGGCACACAGTTCACAGCAATCCATTTCACAAGTGAATTTGTCAATCAGTTTGAGATTTATTATGAGGGCTTGTTTAAGGAACCGTTAATGAACACCTGCGTCAGACATGCTTGTGTAGCTTCTTGGATGCGTTGTGTCATAAACATAACATTTTTAGGTCACTGTGTCAAGTTAAATATAGATTAATACTTAGAACACATCTTGAGATCCCTCAGTTCGGATTTGCGCTCAAAGTGTTTTGAACGCAAGAACGTAACGCATGTTTGTGTTGTTCTGCGGCACAAGGGTGTTTTCTTCACTGTATAAACTGCGCATTGCCACGCAGCTTAAGTTTCACTTACTGCCCTCTGGAGTAAACAGGTGGTACTACAAGCTTGCATTTCTCAGGAATCTTCCATATTACGTTCCGGTGGGCATTGCGATTAATGGCGTTATTTATTTAACGCGTTATTTTTTGTCAAATGAATCGCACTGAATTAACGCGTTAAACTATGT
Organism: Xyrauchen texanus; assembly: GCF_025860055.1. NCBI lineage: Eukaryota > Metazoa > Chordata > Actinopteri > Cypriniformes > Catostomidae > Xyrauchen > Xyrauchen texanus. Next base: position 23,503,656 of record NC_068315.1, read on the forward strand.
ATTAACAAGTCCCCCTTTTGCTGGAAAGAATGGATGGAGAGGGGTGTTGCTACACTTGGTGACCTTTATGAAAATGGAACTTTAAGATCATTTGAAAATATAATGCAGCAATTTGGGATTTTTATGTCTCAATTGTTCAGGTATTTACAGTTGCAACATTTACTTTGTACTATTTTTGGTGATAGTTCACAGTCCCCTTTTTGTTTATATGTGTACACTCAGGCTTTGACCACGGGGATGTTTGAGGGACAGGATGGGAGGGGGAACAATGCGGATTTTAAAAGTTGATTATGTGTATATATGCTTTGCTTCCGTTTCATTTGTGATAACCAATAAAAAGTGTTAATCAGATATTTAACAGAATGAAAAGTATATTACCCCTTAACATGTGCAAAACAAAAGTTAGGTAGCATGACTTTTGACCTAGAATGTGAGGCGTTTATAACATGCATCGTTAAATGTATCACTAAAAGTCAAAACTTACCCATCTGAGCATCCTTTTTGGGCATGAAGTCCTCTTTTGAGAAGTTAAAAACTTTTTCCAACCTGAAATACAGTGCTTTATTTAGAAACACTGAGAGACTGAGATTTATTCACCTTCCGCTTAGGGATGCACTGATACAAAAATGTTTTGGCCAATACCGATATTTTGCCACTCATCAGAATTTTACTTAAGTTTCACTTAATAATTAAGAATTATGCTTTAAAAAAACACACAAAAAGGTACAAAAGCTTTTTACTGTTCTATACAATAACATATTGTACATGGATTAGATCTGTTTAACATGCGAGTCATGACAGGCCAAAACTTAGGAGAGTCACAATAAAAGATAAAAACATTTAAAAAGATACAAAAAAATAAATATAACAATGATTGTTAAATGAAAAAAGGTTATTTTGTATACTACTAAAACATTGCACCTCTGTTTTTGTAGTTCAAAACAACCATGTTGTATCATACTTGCTCACACAGCACTGACTGAAGCGCTGAATGCAGACTATATTTTGAAACATTAGTAAACACGCAAGGCAATATTGCTATTTCAATCTTAATTCGATTAATCATGCAGAATTCATGGATATTATACCGATGTCTCAGAAGTAAACATCTGCTGATTTCAAAATGTTTGGATGGTTTCCCTCATCATGTAACCTATAGATAAGTGCTGCTTTCATGACTGTCATGTCCGTTTATAGCATTTTTCCACATTAACATGAGAAAGAGAAAGAATAAAAAATAAATATAACTTGTTCTTAGGAGTGTCAAACCCTCTACATATTAAGGCCATCATTATTTCTGGATTGTGCATTTGAATTCACAAAATTTTTAAAAAGTGTGATACTAATTACTATAAGACAATAATTTGGTAAATAAACCAAGGTTTTTTTCATATCGGCATTTTCATGCTTAACCGATATGCCGATGCTTTTAATTTGGTCAATAATTGGCCAATAAATATGGGCAGCCGAAACATCAGTGCATCCCTACATCCATTACCACCAAAGTACTTGGAATATCCTCAAGGCCATTTCACATGACTAGTATCAGGGTTCACTGCACCAGTCTCAACACAAGCATTTGTCTAGAAATCATTGCCAGTGCTTCATAAGGTCAGCAGCAAACAGGGTCAATGCTGAAGTTATCTCCACATTGGGGAAAGTTGATGCAAGTTATGTGAAAAGGCCTTCAGTAGCATAACATGAAAGATAAAGATTATTAAATAGATATTAAATGCAAAATTATAATTCGGTCATCATTTATTTAATTCTAATGATGACAGAATCTTTTTATTTTTGAATTTAAGTTTAATGCCAATATTAAAAGACTACTTCATACTTAGACTGTATGCCTTGCCAAAGCATGTGTTGTCTTTGAGCCACATCAGGGTGCTTTTTGATGAAGTCATGGTCTGTAGGCAACAGGAACTCCCAGCCTCTGTTTAATTTAGGGACAGACATCTGCTCTAAGAAATCCTTCACATCCTCTGGGGGCAGCTGTGGTTACATGAAAAGTGCAAACATTAAAACTAAACTAGTACTGTGCAACAAGTTTTAGGCACTTAAGATGTTTCACAAAAACATTTGACTTAAGATGGTTATTTATATCTTCTGCTTTAGTGTGTCAATAGGACACATTTTAGTACATTTAAGACTCCCAAACATTATTTTTGCGAATCGAAAAGATTAGAATAGAAGAACAGGGTGCTCTGCAAGAGATGTCATTGCCCCCACAAAGCCCCTCACTGAACATCATGTCAGTCTGGGATTAAAATGAAGACACAATTGAGCAACTGAGACAGCCTAAATAGATAGAAGAACTAATATATAAATAAAAACATATATTAGAAAAATTTAAAAACAAAGATTAAAATAAATTATAATCAGATTAAGATTATAGCTAATCAAGATCAAAACATAAGATTTGGCAACCAATGGCAAAAGAAGGCAGTAGTGTTTGGTCAGAAGTCTTGTATTCAGAGTATACAGGTGGAACACATCATATCTGGTTTTACACTGAAGTACTCTCAGATTAATTCAACAGACCAACCTTTATAGTAGCAGCAACATCTTTTCTCATCAGGGTTCGCTCTAGCGTGAATCGCCACACCTGAGGACAGAGATACACATTTAGGGAAACACAGGCAAACTCAATAAGAAATCTGCATTATAATGAAACAGCGTGTCAATATTTAATTAATTCTGTTAATATAAATAATATTAGGCAAAAGACTGCAATACATTATTTCAGTAAGAAAAATCTCTCACCACAAAGTCTCGACCCCGACAGAGCACTTCAGCAGGAACGCCACTGTGTGAACTGCAGGTGTTCTTAGGATACAGCACGTCACTGCCAAAGACAATCACAAAATTTCAGCAATTTTCACCATAAAATATGGAAAATCTATTTCTGTTGCAATTTCTATTATTTCAAGCATCTAGCTTTTATTTTGACGTGCGCTTTTGACTGAAACTTCACTTGTCTGATAAACAGTTCGCTACATGGCCTTGTGTCATCATTAAAGTGCAAATGCTTTGATTACATGTGCTGTGCGCTTCACAGTGCATAAGTGCTCTGCTCGGTCATCTCATTTAATGTGATTGATTATCAATGTTTGTGGAGTTTCCAGTGTGTGAGCGGTCTGCAAAAAATCATGCAGTTTATGCAGACCAAGATTGCAGCCTTTTGCGGCTTAATAATCACACAAGGACATATCAAGATTAAATAATTGTGCATTTCAGTGTAAAAGAAGTAATGGCACAGACTCACAAGCGTGTGAGCATTTGAAAGCAGCCATCTGTCATTCTGACAGCACGCATATTAAGTCTGTTCTCCGTACTACCAGTACTGTAGAAACACTGGTATCGTGACATTTGTTTCAATAATCTTATTTTAGTATTTATTATTGTAATTTATCAGCTTCAAATGTGACCTCATAAACATAAGACAGAAAACAGGATCAGATTGGGCGACACAATTTTCCTGGGAATTTCCGGATTCTTGCAGCCCACACAACATAGGTATCACCATAGATAACTAATATATCTATTATCATTATTATTGATGATTTATACTGTATATGGGTTTCAAAGGCAACGTTACGCATAAATGGAACAGATCGATCCATGCTATGATCCACTGAATGATGTAATGAAATTGCAATAACTTTATAATAGATGCATTGAAATGTTTATAATAGGACATGACAAAACCTCATTTACTCTCAGGTGCTTATCTTTATGCAGCTGGATGGTAAATAGGCTAATAGCGATACAGAAAATGTGTGCAATTTAGGAAAAGTTTACGATTGGCAATATTCAGAAAAAACTAAATCAACAATTATTATTTAAAGAAAAATCTGTTACATTAGAATTTCCACAACTGCTGCTATTAAATTCCTATGACACAATGCAATTTCAAATTTCAATCCATAATAAGACCACACTAGAAAAAAAACAAAAAAAAAAAAAAACGTCTTACCTTTAAGTAAAGTCATCATAGGAGAACACTGCGAATCAGTTACAGACAAGCCCAATTATAGACATGCACTAGATGGACATCATTTACCATTGAGAAGATTCGCGCTATTGATCTGAGTCTCATTTAGGAGTGCCGTGTTTTTTTAGCCACCGTGACAAGTCCAAAAGAACTTGAAATGTTAAAAACACATCTCAAGACACCTGCTTTGTTCTATTCGTTGTGCTGCATCTAGCTTTTATAGAGCGTAAGGGCGTGTTAGTTGTGAACATTCGCTTTCTCTTTCTTCGATCCTCTTTGATCCATGACAAAGATGGGCGAGTAGATCTTTGTGAAATGAAGCACTATTTGTGAAATGAAGCACTGATTTTTATTTTCAAATTTAAGTACATTGTACAGCAATTATATCATTTTTTAAAGGAGATTTATTAATTTAATTTTGGCCTTTTTTTATATACATCATATCATGCATCAGCCTGCTAGCGACACACCAGCCCAAAGTCTCGACTCTCCTGATGGCCAGTCCGACCCTGGCAGAAAGTAAACAAACACCCTCACCTCTTGACAACCCAGTTCCCCTGGACAAGCAGTGCCACCTGCTGTATGCAGCGCAGCACTGTAGTGGAGTCTGTTCCTGATGCAAGCAGCCCCATCAGATTGGCAAACGGCATCACTTTGACTAAGAGGAACAGAAAACATGTATAAAGAGACAGAAAAATGCTAAAAAAACTGATGCAAAAGACCATACACCATGATGCCACCCAAGCTAACCGTTCTTCATAAGCGTCTTGACTTGATCACCCAGGGGCAGTGTGCGCAGTTGGGCCATGGACAGTACGTTGCTGGGACCCATCGGCTTCACACTAAAGCATGAGAGAAACAATCAAAAAGACAGGGAACATATGAAAGACACAAATATGCCTTTAAATTTACAACAGCTTTAACATCCAATCAGAATCTAAAATCTGAAACATCCGTTTTATAATACATCATAAAGAATATTCTTTCTACTTACACTTTTTCTTCAGCCACAGGAGGCACAAGCATGGATAGATATTCACTGAGGGGAGAACAAAAACATACGCTAAACATCTGCACAAAAAAAACAGCAAATCTTTTGAAGGAGTCAAATGACTCCTACTAGTGTTTAAGTGTAAAATTAACTTAAACCACACTCCACGCACTAACCGTGGGGTTTTCACAAGCTCTGTGTTCTCTGTGGTATCCATGGCCTGGCAATAAAGATACTGCCGCTCATGCTCAGAACGCCCATCCTACATAATTAAGAACAAATGAGATGTAAATACTATACAAATAATGATAATTTGCATTTATATGAAATAAGATGATTACTTAAGCTATTGCTATCACCCTCACATAGTACTATGCTGTATTGCTTAGTTGTGTATTGCATTATGTGTAAGAATTCACCTATACCACCTTTTCTCTTCCGATCAGATATTGGATATCTCAGTATCGGCAGATCCCGATCCGATACCAGTGTTGTTTTTTTTTTGCATAATCCGTTTAGAATATCTTTACATTATTGTGTGGAACTAATTGGGAGTACTCTTTAATATGTAAAGAATCACAACCCTCTATCTACACATTATTTCAATAAAACTGAATAGCTTATTTAAAAACAGTTTATTATTAACTAGTATACTGGATAACGTAGCAGCAACAGACATTCCAGAAGTCATCAGTAGATTTGAGTTTTGCAAAACATTTTCAACTTGCATTGGACTTTAAAGGATTCGGATCTCTTTTTTGTTCAATTTAGTTGTAAGATATCAGCTCACTTTTAATTCATAGTTATTTTTTTGGAACACAATCAACTTAAATTGTATTATAATTTGTAAACAAATGATAATAATAATTATAATAGTAATATATCTTAATCATGCACCTTTAACTTTGAAACCCTCACGCTTTTATTTTGACATTCTGAACTCTCCAGGAAGTCCTGTATGTGTATGTTTGTAGGAAAGTTCACAGTAGTTTAATTTGCTTCTTATTCAAATTCTGGTTAAAAAAAATAAATAAAAAAAGCACATCCAGTGTTATTCTAAATGCATATTATAAGTGAACCAAACTATTGAGTATCTACATCTGAGATGTTAGGTGTGTGTGTGTAACTAGAGCAGCACCATTCACTCATGCGCTGGAGCTGCACAAGCGTTTTATATATTTACTTACTAAACACAGTCTTTTGTGATTCAAACAGCCATCGCACATCTTCAAACGGATTTGAATAAAATGCATGAGTCATATGAACTTTAATTGTGTTTTAATGGATCTTTTATGTAATTTTTTGAGCTTGACTGTAACGAACATGACTAACACACAGTATTAGATTTGGATTGGGCTCGTAGGTCCGATACCAGATCCGTCAAAAAAGCTTCAGTATCGGAGCCGATACCGATCCAGGTATCAAATTGTTTTTTCATAACATTAAATCACCTTATTGCCTCCATTTGTTAATTTTGTATGTTCTGGCGATGTGACAAATTAATTTTGAACAAAAGCACAAATATTTCAGGTAGTCTCGCTGCATGCATAATAAAAGAAAATTTGGCAATAAGTAGTTTTACATTTACTTATATGCACTGTGATTTTACAGAATATCAAGGTCCCATAAACACTTCAGAAGCAATATTTTAGGTCTGGGAGAAAAATGTCTTACTATTAATATTCCTCCCTGCCCAGTAGGTGGCGATATGCATGAAGAATGTGAATTGCCAAAAACAAAAGAACATTAAAATGGAGATTTATAGTAAAAAAGGATCAACTTAAATATTGATCTGTTTCAAACCCACACTTATATATCACCTCTGAAGACATGGATTTAACCATTGGAGTCATATGGATTACTTTTATGCTCCCTCTATGTGCTTTTGGGAGCTTAAAGTTTCTGGACACCATTCACTTGCATTGTGAGGACCTACAAAGCTGAAATATCCATCATTTGTGTTCAAAAGAAGAAAGAAAGTCATACACATCTGGTATGAAATAAAAGTGAGTAAATTATGACAGAATTAATATTTTTTGGGTGAACTATCCATTTAACCGTTGTTCGGCTTATCCAATGTGCGCGGTTTGACTTCAAAAACAGAGAATAATAATTTTTTTCAGATGTCACATAAACAGTGATTTCATGTTTTGTTGATTATTTTAAATAAGCTGATTATTGGGAAGTATCAGTGTTTTGGTGTGCATGTAAACGGGATTAAAGGGATAGGTCATCCAAAAATTCTCATCGTTTACTCACCCTAATGATATACCTGGTGTGTTATTTCTTCACCAGAGCACATTTGAAGAAGAATAAATATATCTTACCTCAGTAAGTCTTCAAAATGCAAGTGAATGGAGATTTTTCTTTTGAAGTTCCAAAAATCACAGACAGTCAGCATAAACATCATCCATGCGACTTCAGCGGTTAAATTAATGTCTTCAAAAGCAACACGATCGATTTTGGTGCGAAAAAGATAAATATGCATGTATTTTTTTTTTAACTCTATATCATGCTTCCGGTCACCAGTGGTAAGCACGTGTGATGTAATTTCATCGCGCGAAAACTGACGCACGTGCGTAACAGCTGGAAGAACAGCGCTGTTTACAAGTGAGGAGTAGGAACATGGTATAGTAGCTTGGTTGGTTTTGGTTTAGATCTGTATTTATCTGTTTCTTTACTCACAATGGTGCATTTGTGTGTGCTTAGCTTGTCTCAATCGAGTGGAGAACGTGAGATTACGTCGGTATCATGGCAATGCAAATACGTCACATGAGAGATTGCTTGAACTCCACCCTCTCAAAAGTGATCGTGTCGGTTTAGAAGACATTAATTTAACCGTTGGAGACACATGGATTACATTTACGCTGACTGTCTGTGATATTGAGCTTCAAAAGAGAAATATACATTCACTTGCATTTTAAGGAGCTACAGAGCGGAGATATTTTTCTATTTTTCTTCAAATGTGTTCTGGTGAAGAAAGAAAGTCATACACACCTGGGATATAATTTTTGGGTGAATCATCCCTTTAATGATGCAGTTTTATTCATTGGTGAATAAGAGTTTCACTTCCTCGTTGGTTCCTTAGAGGATATTCGTGTTATAGGTCTCAGTCAAGCATGTTGCTGTAGCTGGTCACATGATTACGCTTACCTTTATACCATGGTAATGCAGGTGGACCCAGGGCTCTTCAGCCTGTTTCTTCTGCAGGAAATCGTAAGACTGAACACGCCGCTGACGGGCCTGCTCTGATTCAGGTCGGGAAAACCTCACCTGTTCAAAGGGCAAGTCAACAATAACAGGAATGAGGATGTGTACTGGATGTAATGTTTATTAGGTCTTGTCTAAAAAATTAAATGTGAAACAATGTTAAAATTTAATCTTACAGTGATTTGTTTAACATCATCTTCTGCCTCATCCTGTGAGGAGTCTCCAGCTGTTAATGGACACCGTTGTTAGTAAATCACAACATAAAAAAATACAAATACTACTTATGCCTCAAAAGATCAAGGAAATTTTGACTTTTCATGATATGACCTATTTGAGAAAAAAACGTGACAACTATATGCCCACCTTCATTGGCTGCCTCTCTTTCTTTATGTTTTGTGTCAGCTTTGTCCAAGTAGGTGAAGCTTGGTCTCATCTGAAGGATACCTTGCAGTGGAGTGAGGTGAAGCTCTCCTGTCAACAACAGATATCAAGAACAGGACATTACTTTACTAACACTTATCTTCATTGTTTCACTCAATAGGTATTTGACATTGTAAAATGCAAACACACACCTTTATGAAACACAGCTGCAGCGTAGCGGGATGTATTTGTGGTTGCTTGGATTGATGAAAATATTTGCTTGTCCATCATTTTCCTTTAAGCAGAAAGAAAAGATGGAAAGAATAAATCAGAACTTGAATTAATTCTAAAGGCTGATCCTAAATGGAGGTTGATGATGCTTACGTGGAGTAAGTGTTGGAGTCCTCAGAAGAAGTGCCATCCACATTAAGTGCGATCTGCTCCCCTTTACTGCGGCAGTAGTTTGGACTCATGGTATCCATGGCAACCTCAAGTTCAACCTGGAGATAGACGGGAAAAATTTGTCCCTTCAAAATTACCTCCATGCCTTTTTAAATAACTTTTTCATAATAGTAGTTTCAGTAATGGTCACAAGCAGTGAAAGTCATCTTACCTTTTGCTGTTTAGGTTTAATTCTGGCTGCCAAGTGGGTCACATTATTGTAGCTCATAGAAGATGGACGCACTGGGTACTTCGAGATCAAAATAAAGATACACACTTGAAATAATGGAATGATAAATCAAACAATTGGCCGGTGTTTGGCTATTTTGAGATAACTGGCAAATAACCACGTCCACTGGGCCAATTAACAGCAGTGTTACTTCCAATTTGACTCAGTCTCAAAATCTACTGATAGCTTTGTCCATGGAAAATAAATATTTCTGTTTATTTATTTTTTGGGGGAATTTTAAGTAATTATTTGTAACGGTCTCATTAGCAGGCATTAAACTATATAACATATTTGTCAGTATTGTATTAATAACCCTGATTTATAGTTAGTGGTAGTGGAATCAACCATTGACAAACCCATAATTGATAGACTTCACCTGCACTAAATGTGTGAATACATTCTGTCATTCTTACCTGGAATAAATACAGCTTGTCCACTAGACTTCTGGCCAGGTACACATCAATCTAACAAGATGGAATTCAGTAAGAATACTCAAAGTCGCTAGTACAACAAATGCGTTGGAATCCATTTTGGTTAAAGCAACAGTTCACCCAAAAATGTAAATTCTCTCATTTACTCACCCTCATGCCATCCCAGATGTGAATGACTTTCTTTCTTCTGCTGAACACAAATTAAGATTTCCAGAGGGAAATCTCAGCTCTGTAGATACATTCAATGCAAGTGAATGGTGACCAGATATTTGAAGCTCCAAAAATCACATAAAGGCAGCATAAAAGTAATCCTTACGACTCCAGTGGTTTAATCTATGTCTTCAGAAAATGAGATATTCTTCAAAATATCTTCTGCTGTCGAAAGACAGTCATACACATCTGGGATGGGCATGAGGGTGAGTAAATGATGAGAGAATTTTCATTTTTTGGTTAACTGTTGCTTTAGCTGTATTTATGTTTACCTCTTGTATAATTGGATCGTCATCATCTCCGCTGGCCATAATTATGACTAGAAGGAACCACTGTTGTTGGATTTAAAACCTGCAGACACACAACTGACAAATCACCAACAGACAACAATCAGGCCGACTGACATATTGAATTAAGTTAAGTTTAACAGCTTTTTGGACATGGAAAAAAAAAAATCATAGTAACAAATCTCACACCAAGATTTGTTTTTCATTAAGATTTGTATAACAGTAATAATTACAGCCTATTTTATATATATATTTTTATCACTATAAGGACTAGTTCTTCAGAAAATACAAGTGTAAAACTTTGGAGAAGATGATTTTACACTTGTCCATATAGCTAATAGAATAAGCTGCATAAATAATACAGTCCTAACTTGTATGAAAACTGGGCCACCCTCACCCAGCATGTTACATCTAGTACCCAATTTCACCAAAATACATGTACATAAAATATAAGTGGTTATGATGTATTCTGCTAACACTAAACTGTCAATCACTGTTTGCCATAACAGCTAATGTCTAGTAAATGATGCAAGAGCAAGCAGCACGATACGGATGTCCCGCAACTTAATAAAACGTATACATCGCATAATCTATCCAAAATAAAAACTTCAAACAAAGAATTAAAGAATCTGCGACAGTCAGCAAATTAAAAGCACCATGCTAAGATGTGTTAGCAACTCTGCTAGAAATAACAAATTCACGTTTCACACAAATCACATTATTGTACAAACATTCTCAATCTATATGTGCTCGTATAAATGTTTGCATACGTATGTAACTTTTGATACAAGTGTAAAGCATTGTCACTGCCAACATGCTCTCATCACAACTGACACACATAGCGAGGCCTCGGATGTCCCACTAAATAAACAAATGATTAATGATGAAGTTAATAATCTCACCAGTAATTTACGAGGCAATTATGGGTTTCTTTTAAAATTGTGGTGTTGGCGAAATCTCTTTCAGTTCGTCAATTTGAAGTGATGTGATCTAACTGGGTGTTTGGACCACAGTAGCCGCTGTTTCAGTTGCCATGTTGCTGATCGCGGCGCTACAGTCACTCAAACACGTGGGGAGGAGCCGTGTGTGCTCTACATATCCCACAACACACCACTACACTGACATCACGCGGGGCGTGGTTTGTTTACGAGACGAGATCAATGAGTTTACATCTGAGGTTTATGTGCTCCACGAAGCCTGTAAACTTCTCATTTTCTCATTTATTTTATTTCTGACAAATTAATAATAATAATCTCAAATGTTAGAAGATCAAAGCTCATTTTTAGAGAGAAAGTCCTGTAGCGCTTTTGTGTTACGTCACTGTATTTATAGTGACACCAGGCTGTGTCATTGGGTCTTCCAGGCATTTTTCAGTGTTAGTCTACTATTTTAATTTCAGCTACCAAGTTTTTAGACTGAAACTACTGACTGTATAATGGGAAATATATATTTGTATTGTCAAAACATTTATTCTTAATGTTACATATACAAACACTAAACACAGTTGCATTGTGTCTCAGGTTTCAGTGTCAGAAGCTGGGACTTCAACACAACACAATACAAATTTTACAACTAAAGACTGCATTATGACATCATTAATACCTCATTGTGACATTATCTAGTGCTTGTAATATCATTATAAAGACTGCATTATGACATCACATAGGCACCATTATGCCATCATAAAGACTGTATACTGACGCCATAGAGGCACCATTATGACATAATAGAAGCCCCATTATGATGCCATAAAAAGTGTATTATGGCATCATGGCACCATTATGACATCATACAGACTGTATTATAACATCAGAGAGGCACAATTATGGTATCATACATCCATCCTTATAACATCATAGATGCACCATCATGGCATCATAAAGAATTTATTATGACATCATAGATGCACAAGCAGAGTGCGAATTACCCCACCATAATTGGGGGGTACTGCTCCTTCCAGCCAGGTTTCTTAAGCAATCAAATTGGTCCGGTTGCTAGGGAGGGTACAGCCACATGGGGTAATCTCCTCGTGGTCACGATTAGTGGTTCTCACTCTTTTTGGGGTGAGTGGTAAATTGTGCATGGATCACGGAGAATAGCATGAGCCTCCACATGCTGTGAGTCTCCGTGGTGTCATGCGCCTCACGGATTGAGGTGAGTAGCCTCGCTACCACGAGGACCTACTAAGTAGTGGGAACTGGGTATTCCAAATTGGTAGAAAAGGGATAAAAAAAAGTTATATAATAGGTGTGGGTGAGCGACAGATCAACATTTAAGTCCTTTTTTACTATAAATCTCCACTTTCACTTTTTTCTTCTTTTGTTTTTGGCGATTCAAATTCTTCATGCATAACGCCACCTACTGGCCAGGGAGGATATTTATAGTAAAAAGCAACTGCAATATTGATCTGTTTCTCACGTACACCTTTCATATCGTATGGATTACTATTATGCTACCTTTTTTGCTTTATTGAGCTTCAACTTTTGGTACCAATTCATTTGCATTGTATGGACCTACAGAGCTGTGCATGTACATGACTTTCTTCTGTTGAGCTCAAATGAAGATTTTCCTTCAAAGTGAGTGAGTAAATGATGTGAGAATTGTAATTTTTGGGTGAACTATTCCTTTAAGGACATTTATATTTGCTCAGTCAACACATGAAGGTTATTCTTTACATGTTCTGTTTTAATATGGACAATGACCGAGGGTCTTATTCACGGTAACATTGTTATGAGTTTACCTCAATATGCCAGCCCTTACATTCCAACTGTTTTGTTATGTGCTTTGAGCATATAAAAGGTCAAGAGAAATTATTTTTGAGTGGAAACATACCTGAAGAGAGAAACCACAACATAGTTCTCCACAATCAGATGATGCAAGCAGAAATATGGGCGATGACTCGTTTTGTTGTTGGGTGAGCAAAGTAAACTGTTGTTGTTTCCAGTAAGATGTGTCACTAAAGGTTAAAAGCAGGGCATGTCAACAAGGCCAACGTGTAACCATATGTAGTCAATACATTTTATAGTGGTTTATAGTGAAACCGGTAATCGTCCCATCCCTACAGGTAAGTAGCCGGTAATTCAATATATGAAGACGTGACATAAGCTATGAAAGAACAAAACACGTTAATAAATGAAGGTTGTAAAATCAACAAGCTAGACGTCAGCTAGCAACTTACAATTATCCATGCACGTCAGCAGCAAACCGTTCTCTATCTCCATTGCTTCTATCCGCCACGGTGGTTAAAAATGGCACGGTCCACTATAGGGGTGTCTGAAATCGCTTTACATTAAAATGTTCCTACAGTGAAAATAGGAGTTGACTTATATTGTAACCGTAAATATATTTTTTCACAATATCAGAAAAATTATCTGACCCCCCAAAACTGATATTTCTGTCCCTTTGGGGGGTACTGGGTCTTCATTGGGGGGTATAGTACCCCCCAGTACCCCCTGTAATTCGAACTATGTACAAGTATGGCATCACACAATCCCCATTATGGCATCATAGGGGTGACATCATAAAGACTGTTTAGTGACATCATAGAGGCGCCATTATGCCATTATAAAGACTTTATTGTGCCATCATAGATGCACACTTATGGCACAATATATATGTATATAATACATCATTATGACATCACAGAGGCACCAATATGGTATTATAGATTCACCAATACAGCATCATAAATATTGTATTATTATTTCATAGATGCAGAAGTATGACATTACAGCAACCCCGTTATGACATCATAGTGGATGTTATCATAAAAACTGTATTATTGCACCATAAAGGCACCCTTATGACATCATAAAGACTGTATTATGATGTCAGAGAGGCACAAATACAACATCATAGATCTACCATAATGTCATCATAGAGGCACCTTTATGACAGCATAGATTTACCATTATGACATCATAAAGACCATCATTGATGTCATAACAGTAGATCTTCAAGTCATTATGTAGTCTTCATTATATCATAATGGTGCCTCTATGGTGTCATCATACCAGTATTATAATGTCCTAATAGGATCTCTATGAAATCATAATGCAGACTTTATGATGTAATAATGAGGCCTATATGATGTCATCATGATGTCTTTATGATGTTATAATGGTGCATTTGTGATGTCATGGGATGTCATAATTAATCATAATACAGTCTTTGTGATGTCATAATAGTGGATCAGTGGTGTCATAACTGTGCCACTAAGATGTCATAATACAGTCTTTTTGTCATAATAGGGTATTTCCCAATTATGTAATGTAGGATAATCTTTATTTTTGATTTTAACTATGGCTGTTAGTAATATTTCAAAATAAATTTAGGCTACTAATTTTCATAATTTTCTTAAACTATGACACCATATACACCTGGTATTAAGATACATGAGAACTTCACAGATCTCCTTCAGTGTGTTTGAAATCAACATACAGGGACACTTATGAGAAGCACGAACATCTGCAACTCAGGTTAATACAGGTCCACTAATATAACAGTCAATTCTGCTCTGGAGGATACTGACTAATACTATTCATTCAAGTCACTCCCTGTGTAATTTTATCTGAATAGCCATTTTGTTTAGTCCGCCTAGGTCTGCATACACGTAATTAAAGTAACGCTATTCTCAGCCAGAGGGAGTGACTAATACTGTCCGGATAGGCTGACCAATGCTACCGTACCAGATATTACCTTAGATCAGTCCATAGTTTACCATGTAACCAGTGAGAAAGGAACTTTCCATTCATTCTCTATGTATGGTGTTATCTTAGGTGAAGCTGTAAATAGTGTGATGGTGTCTGTGTCTCATTAGTCGCAAAGTCTCTTTGTTCACCAGGGAGTTCTGCCCTCTGAATGCAGACACCTTTGGCACCTCGTCTTACATTTGTTTCATAGAATCCATATTTATTGAATACTGAGTTTACCATAGTAATTGAAGATTACCTGTGCTTACTACAGTGTAATATTGTGTTTGAAGATATGGGGATGAGGGTCCCATTTTAAAACTTCCTCACCTCAATAAGCAGTATGGAATGGACAGATTGGAGTATGTGAATGTGAATGGATGGGAAAAACTGTGGTGTCATATGCCCTAAATATTTCTGAAACTAAAACATTAATGGTCATTACTTTTTACACATCCCCCTGAGATGTGTTTAATCTTTTCAATAAACCTATTTCAGTTGTGGCAATTTACAACATAAAACCTAACTACTGTATTTAACATGGTCAAAACAGCAACATATCGACATGATACATTTTGCATGCAAGTTTAATTGAACACTTTTGCCACTTGTATTGTAGGAAACTGCAATTAATGCAAATGTTGCAAATAATGTGATCAATATAAAAAGTGGTCAGATTTTGAAATCTGACCACTTTTTATATTGATCACATTATTTGCAACAACTGTCTGACTTTGAGCCTAATCCTGGCACTCATAAAAATTCAGTTTCACTCCCTCTTTAGTTAGAGTATTTGAGTTCTACATCCATGTTTCTATGAATAGACAAGTACAAAATAAGTGCTTTGTAATAAATGTCAGCTAGTTTAGCATTTTGAATCCAAGTTTCAACTCTAGTTGTAACACACTCCTTACATGTGGGTGTATTTGTATAAAAGAAGACAGCTTGCAACTCTGAATCACTGAATTGACACTTTGCTAATCCTCACCTTAAAAATGTTACTGACCAATCATACCTTAGCATCTGTTGCAATCTCTTTGCTCTAATGCAAATATATGGAAAATATGGAAGCAATTGTATGTTTGGATTGTTTTAAATTGACTTAAATGGTCACAAATTTGGTACAACCTTGTTACAGATGCCATCATAATTGTGATATAAGTTACCCAGTGTGGACGCATGCAGCATTTTTTCCCCTTTTCCAAATCTTTGAATACATCTTGAGATGTGCATGTTTTGGATTAAACTTTATGTCAGCCCTCATTCACAAATCAACAAGTATAACATCAGTAGGGACACTATATTTCTTCTGAGGTAAATGAGTGTTAATTACTTAAGGTTAAAGCATTTATGTATTAATAATGTCAAAATGTTATCAGTCATAATTTCTGTCAAATAATGCTTGTCTTTTTCAGTTGAACGTAATAAATATTTGCATATATTCTTATTTGCAGTCCCTGTAGGTTTTAATGACACTACTGCATAATTTAATACATTCTTTACAGAAAATCAGCAGGTAAAAGATGTTTTGCAATGTAATACATCGTTCCAGCCCAAGTTAAATTATATCCTTTCAAATCTGACCACTTTTACTGACATTTTAATGAAAATGGCACTGTTCACAAAAAATCACCAGTTCATTCCTATGGGACGTTGTGTAAAGCATGTCTGCATGTGAAGAAGCCTTCTATTTTGTCACACATTATTCATTTTTCACATTTACAGTGAAATAATTTTTTTTCGCATATCCCAGCTAAGCTGGGCTCAAAGTGCAGGGTCAGCCATGATACGGTGCCCCTGGGGTCAAGGGCCTTGCTCAAGGGCCCAACAGTGGCAACATGGCAGTGTTGATGGTGCATCTATGATGTTATAAAGATGGATGTATGATACCATAATTGTGCCTCTCTGATGTCATAATACAGTCTGAATGATGTCATAATGGTGCCATGATGCCATAATACACTATGTATGATGTCTTCTATGATGTCATAATAGTGACTCTATGACTTCAGTATACAGTCTTTATGATGCCATAATGGTGGATATATAATGTCATAATGGTGGCTATATGATGTCATAATGCAGTCTTTATGATGATATTAAAAGCCCTAGATGATGTCGCAATGTGGTATTCATGATGTCATAATAGTCCTTATGATGTTATAATATGGTTTTCATGACATGACACAGTTTTTAGCGGTGTTTACAAACGTAACCGGAAAGCAACGTGTAATTTTCTTTTCTTTGTGATCACAGCTATCTACCTCCATCTCAATAAAATGGTGCAAGTATTCATTAGTTTAGTGCAAAGTAGTTTGGCACAGCAATTGTTGTGGATTTTGATTAAATCATGTCTTTGGTTGCTTGGGAACATAAAAAGTTTGCCAAATACAGAATTCTTGGACATGCTAAATTTTATTAAAAACAATTCTAATTCTTCCTTTACCGTAACATTCTGTATCGCTAGATAATTGAGGTTTGTATCATGATAAGCAGTTCTCTAATAAAGGAAATAACTGTCTTTAGAAATAAAGTGAAGTCTCCAAAGATTATTGATATGAGGGACAATAAAAATCTGTTCTTAACGGTAGAAGCCTGTTTGCTTAATTTCTGATGTTTGTTTTTAGGCAAAGAAATTATATTATAGTAATAAATAACTTAAAAAATTAGCCCAAACGCTGACATTTTCCTGATGCAAATGATATTCCAGAGCTGGAGGGGGCAGCAGAGATGATCATTCTGATCTACGTCGAAAGATGGCAGTACAGCGTCTAACACCACTGTCACATTGGTACTTAAAGTACACGAAGAAGAGCAATGTTAATGCTAGCTAGAGAACAACTGAATGCCCCTTTAATATCATGCAGTATCACTGACATAGTGACTGACATATATCGCCATGAAATCAGAGACCCTCCCCTTGAAATGCAAACGCAAGTGGTCACAGGAGACACATTTAAGAGAGCAAATGTAAACAGTGATTTGTCTCGCACATGTGACCACATGTGATTGGGTCACCCGAGATGCATTTTGTGTAAATGGGGTCTTTGTCAAGTTAAAAAGCATCTTGAGACTCTTGCATTCTGTTCTATTGGTTATGCCCTGACTAGCTTTTTCAGTGCAAGAACGTGTTCGGTTTGAACGGCCCCTTGCAGTTTTTTTTTTTTTATTTAAATGCATATACATTGCACATAATCATATTCCAGTTTCCCCAAATTATAAACACAAAGCTCATAGTCAAATACCACATTGTCAAAATTTTAAAGACACAAGGGAAAAACTTACTATTCACTGAAAATCTGCCTCTTCCTCGGTGTGCATTCATGTTCAAATTTTGGCATTTCAATATGCAATATTCAATAAGGTTTTTGAATAAATTAATTAGGCATGTAATGGTATTCGGTTATACAGTAGCCTATATCACGGTAATTGACATGCAAAATATTGTTATCGTGGGCACTCTTTCTTTTTATTTTTGCACAGTAGTTTTTCTCCATCAACAAATCGAGATTTACAACACGTGTGTGTGTGGCACAAATGACAAATGCGCACTCTGGGTTCCTGCAGAAGAAACAAACCAGCATGGACTAGAAGCATAGCTGAAGGAGCAACGCAGCAGACCCTTTATCCCCCTTCTAATAGGAGAAGTTGAAAGTGTGGAAGTATTTTGTGCTCCATAAAAATGCAGAGGGAGTGATGGGATCTCTTAGTGTAAAACATGTAGCAGAACAGTGGCAGCAATTTAAAGGTAAGTTGTGACAGTTTAAAAAAAAAATGAGAGACATCACTCTAAGAGACAATTAGCTAAATGACAACGAAGATGACAAAGAAAGTGAACTGTTGATGCCATTTGCAGATAATGTGTAGCTTGATTTCAAGTGGCCGAAGAGCAGTTTGCTAAATATCTGCTAGCTTCATAGGAGCATTTGCGTCTCATAGTAACAACTAAAATACAAACGTCACATAAAGAAAACGTCTCGGGTTACATGTGTAACCCTTGTTCCCTGAAAAAAGCGGAACGAGATGCTGCGCTTTTGCTAAGCGCTACGGGGAACAACTCTAGCTTTGAACCGAGCTGAATAATGTGTGTAACACGTCAATGAACATTGACCAGAATTTATAGCCTCGGCTGATGTAATCATTAGATGCACCTGCGGCCAGGCTATAAATGGATACGTCACCAGGTGTCATCAGATGCTTCTATTTGAAGAGCAGTACTGGGACGTCCCAGTGCGGCAAAGAAGTGCAGCATCTCGTTCCGCTTTTTTCAGGGAACAAGGGTTACACATGTAACCCGAGACGTTCCCTTTACAAAAAGCTTCACTTTGATGCTGTGCTTTTGCTAAGTGCTATGGGGAACGCAATACCCACGCCGCCGGACTGGGGCTGTCCAGACCCCTACGGTTGTGGTGTGCTCACAAGAACGCGAGAGGTCTCAGACATGAGCTTGAGATGTCGACTCAAGGGCGTAAGAGCCCAGAGTAGCATAAACATCTAAACCATAAAATTTAATGAATGTGCGCGGAGAGGACCAACCTGCCGCACCACAAACTTGCTGCAGAGGGAGACCTCTAGCCAAGGCTTTAGAGGAGGAGAGCCCTCTGGTAGAGTGCGCCCTAAAACCTACTGGCGAAGCTTTACCGCACGCCTCGTAGGCCCGGGCAGTAATGTCCCTCACCCAAAGTGACAACCCGTTCACGGCTTCAAAGTGAAGAACTGTTGCCCTGACTTTACGCCACTAGCAAATGCGGTGGACATAATTCTGAAGGGCACAGACTGGACAAAGTCTGAGTAGTCTTTAGCTGCTCCGGCATTACAAACGGCAGGGAGCAGAAGGCTTAGAGAATGACTGGCCAAGGGTCGCGAAAGGCACCTTGGGCAGGTAGTCAGGGTGAGGGTGCAAAGAATGTTTTGGTCCTACCTGGGGCAACTCAAAACAGGCTGGCAAAAGAGACAGAGCCTGTAGGTACCCAAGTCTCCTTAGAGATGTAATTGCCACATGAAAAACCATCTTGAGAGTCAGAAGTCTACCAAACGCTGACTCTAGAGGTTTAAAAAAGGGGGATCTTACCCTATGAAGAGGTCCTAGCAAGGATGCCCATCCGCCCACCGAGGCGTGGCAAACCGAAGTGGAGGCCACATAGAACCTGGCAGTGGTGAGGCAAGTGCCCGCTGACAGTTCTTTCTACAGAGACTCCAAAACTGAAGCAAACTGGCAGTTAGCTGGTTCTGTAATATGAACTTATTAGAAGGAAACGCATGCAGGCATATTAGTGCCATGTATACGCCACCACGATCAGCCCCCCCGGAGGTGGGGGGGGGGGGTTATTGACTCAGGGAGAAGTAGAGGAGACATTGCGCTATCAACATAGGCGAAGAGGTCCTCTTCTGCCCTGTAAAATCTACCCAGATCAGTTCCAAGTGGAGGGAGCCCTAGCACTTGAAATGGTCTCGATAACCTCAGGAGAAAGCCCTGCGAACCTCAGTTGGTACCCTTAGGGGTCAAACATGAAAGATTCCACAATTTGGGGCAGGGATGAAATATTGCCCTGTGCCTGAGATAGAAGATCCTTCCTGTTCAGAATCGCCCAAGGCGAGCCGTCAAGGGAAGAGATTAGCTCCGAGAACCAAGCCCTGTTCGGCCAGCGCGGTGCTATCAGTAAGAGGTAAAAACCCTTGCTGGCGAACTCTGGGCAACTACTACCTTAGGGTGGAGTTCTTAACTCCCCCGTTGGTATTTTCTGTCTGGACCGTAAATCTGCTCCCATATACGGGCTATAACTGACCTGAGTGACAGGAGCTTGCCCTGGGCCCTAAGGAGAACCCAACATGTCAGAAATACAGCTGACAAGAACGTGGATCTCCTTGATGATTTATGTAAGAGGCTACTGCTGTATTGTCCACCCGCACCAAGACATGGCAGCCTCAGGAGGAGGTATTTCAGGGCCAGAAATACAGCCATCAACCCGAGACATTGACTGTGACAACCGAGCTGATGACCCTCCTATCCCCTTAAGCTGGATGACCACTTAAGGCCGCTACCCCGCCCATCAGGGAGGCATCTGTCGTTAGCAGCCTGCGACAACAAGACGCACCTAGAGTGGGACCCAAGGCAGAAAACCGGGGTCTGAACCACATAGAAAGGGAACGAAGCCTGAGGCGCGTAACCCTATTTAGCCTAGGGGTTTTGGCCCTTGGAAGAAATCCCCTGGCTTTTGGCCACAACAAAAACGGTCTCATGAGCAGAAGGTCCAGAGGGATCACCGTGGACGTGTTCGCCCTGAGACCTGGAAATCGTTGATACTGATAACCTTGACCTAGCCTGACTTTGCTCAGGGTGATCTGAATGGACTCAATACTAGCGGGAGACAGTTGTGCCCGCATTGTGATTGAACTCCATACGATGCCCCGATAGACAGTATTCTGAGTGGGAGAGAGGACACTTTTCTTGGCGTTGAGCCTCAACCCCAGAGAAACAGATGAGCTAAGACGATGTCCCTGTGCTGAACTGCCAGTTCCTGGAACTGCGCTAGGATCAGCCAGTCGTCTACATAATTCAGAATGCAGATGCCCCGGAGTCGCAAGGAGCCAGCGCTACATCATGCATTGTGAATGTGCTGGTAAAAAGGGCTAGGCTGAGTGAAAGAACCTGATCCTGGAAGACTTCGCCCCCGGAAGTGAACCTCAGGAACTTTCCATGTTGTGGCAGAACTTCTAAATGAAGTATAGAAGTGCGTCATAAGATCGATGGTGACCAGCCAAATGAGTTGTAGGGCTTGAGACACGACCGTCTTGACAGGCATCATCTTGGACTTGAACACCCACGGGTAGTTCAAGCTTTAAGATCTAAGCCAGACGCCACCCTTCACCCTCCATGGGAAACGGGAAGTATTTAGTGTAATAACCTAACTCTCTCTCTGGAAGGGGAACCCATACCATGGCCCCTTTAACCAGGAGATTGAGTTTTTTGTTTTTACAAAAAAAGAAATCCGGTTTACAGTAGTGAGAACACGCCGTTGAAACACGGAAAAGCGGTGAGTGAATTAAATCCTGACGCCCTTATAAGACCCACAGAAAAGAATATATCCGGCAGAAGTTTCCACGCTGCCAGGATCTCTGAGATGGGTATTATATTTTAACACTTCCTGTTGAGGGGTTGTCGGGTGTTTCACGTCCTGAATAAAATGCAAGAACAGCGAAAACACCCAATTTTGATGGAAGCCTCTGCAACCCGAAACACCAAGAGGTGGCTGGAATGGAGGGGCTTCGAGGGGGTACCGGAAGGGGTGAAGTGAAGCACGCGCCCCGTCCCGAGGGGAGCTACCCCCTAATCTAGGCGCAAGACTGTCAGGGTTTTCTCTTGGGTCTTGCTTCGGGGGCTGGCGAGGGCGGCGAGACTGTCCCCAATCCCTGGGAGGAGGAGCACGACTCGCCACGCTTTGCTTTTGAGCCTCCCTTCAGTCAGGACCGAGGCGGGTCTGAGGCTTGCTCATCAAGCGCAGAACCCACACTCAGGTCGTCCAGGAGGTCAGCCTGGTACGCCTGTAAAACAGCATAGTGTGCAGAGCAGCACCAGCCTGACCTGCTGCTTGATAAGCCCTTCCCACTAAAGTGGAGGTTGTCCTACAAGGCTTTGAGGGGAGAGAAGGCTTCTTAAGTGACGATGCCCCAGAAAAAAAAAAATATATCTATATATATGTATATTTTTTTTTTAGGGGTTCTCCATGAGCGATAAAGCTCTTCATGGATGTTATCAAAGAAGGGAAGGGACCCATGAGGCGTTCCCGTTCTTCGACTGGAAGATAAAATCTATCCCCTAATTTGGAGCGTTTGGGGGTCTCTTTTTCGCGTGGCCAGTCCAATCTGGCAACCGCACGAGTAACAACATCGAGCAATTCCTCCATAGATTTTCTATCGCGGACGGAAAGCTCGGAGGTGGGAAGAGAACCGCGATCCACCTCATGATCCGAAGAAGAGTCGGAACGCGCTTCGAGATCATGTGAAGGACCAGCTGGGTTTGGGGAGAAAGTGAGAGAAAGGGAACAACCCGTCTCTTGCTCCTCAGCCAAATCCATGCAAGAGCCCTACGAACGATCTTTTTTTTTTTTCCGTGAGTGCTGACTCCCGGAAGAAAGCGAGGCGAGCACGACGCACCCGCCCCACTGCAACGCGAGAGCAGCGTGCTCTTACCCCCAAACAAACAGCAAAAACTGATGTGTGTCGTCTTCAGCTATAGAGCGCGAAGAGGGGAACACGCACCGTTTGCGGCTTTCAGTCATTCTCTCTATTTTTCTTTCTTTCTTAGAAATATATATATATAATATTTTCTAAACAGAAGAGAAAAGAGAACAACGTTCACTGCACACTGCCTAACTGAGTCTAACTTCTAACAGAGGAAAGAAAGTTTTGACAGGGTTTGTGAAACACACAGAAACAGAATCACTCTGAAAAAAGAGTTTCTGATGACACCTGGTGACGTATCCATTTATAGCCTGGCCGCAGGTGCATCTAATGATTACATCAGCCGAGGCTATAAATTCTGGTCAATGTTCATTGACGTGTTACACACATTATTCAGCTCGGTTCACAGCTAGAGTTGTTCCCCGTAGCGCTTAGCAGCGCAGCATCAAAGTGAAGCTTTTTGTAAAGGGAACATAGAAGTAATCCATAAGACTCCAGGTGGATAAATCCATATTTTCAGAAGTGATATGATAGGTGTGGGTGAGAAACAGATCAATATTTAAGTATTTTTTTTATCTAAATCTCCACTTTCACTTTTACGTCTGAAAGTCACATGTGGTACCTGTTTAGTTTCATGTTTGCATCTAAATGTTAAAGTTAAAGTGGAGATTTACAGTAAAAAGTACATAAATATTGATCTGTTTCTCACATATCCTTAAGTACCGTGTTGATTGACAGCCCTACTCTTAATGTGACTCTGACATAAAATTTATTTGCAGGTTTTTAAGTTAGTTGGCTAATGGAAAACACACATGCCCCATAATTAAAAACAAGGTGTGTGCACATTAGAAGGTAGACTGTACATATAAAGTGGTCATATTATGAGGAATCAAAGTTCAACCTGCCACAGGCACTGCTGATATAGTTCTACTCAGCAGTCATTGAGGCATTTCTCTGCACTTCACTAAATATCTGATTTGGTTCAGCTAAATTCTGCTCCATTTGCTTCTGATCACCCAGTGAAAAGAGGATTTCATTGAGGAAGTTTAAAACATGTAAGAGCCTTTCTGTGTTGTATGGCCCCAAGACAGCACTGTGTGCTGCAACACCAGTGGTAGAAATCGTGTCACACAGAGTGATGTTGCCTCCTCTTTGTCCAGGAACATTGACTGTGGCATGATGGCCATTCACATTTCTCCCTCTTCTCCTTTTTTTGTGAAGATTGAAGCCAGCTTCATCAATATAGATATACTCATAATGAGTTGCACTGCTATCCAAATCAAACATTCTCTAGAGTAAAAAGAACACAAGGTACTATTAAGTTCGGTTTTTACAGTAATCACATTGATTGCACAGTTGACACTACTGTAAACTTTTGCTGAAGTCTGAGTTCCCACTTTGATGCAGCACTGTGCATTGAGATGCCAGAATCTTTTCACTTAGAGTGGAATAGTATATGGACCCATACGTAATATCCAGGAAAAAATATATAATGTTTACAGTAAAAGTTCTGTAATTGGCTTTTACATAATTGAACAAACTGGAATCGCAACTCCTTCACTCTAACGGAGTTCCTCTCAAAGGGCACTTTGTATACCTGCTTCATTCGGATAGCATTTCTCCTTAGATCAAGATCAATTGAGAGACTGCATTGGTGAATATTGTGGAATAGTTGATTGTCCTGTATTATTCTTTGCTGAATATCTTTGAGGCGGAGGGTGTTGTTCTGGACCACCATGCAACAATGGCATGCTCTTGATCAATTGAAAATAGTCTTGTTTATCCACCTGAATATTTTCGAACTTCAATTCTGAAAATGTTTTGGACAATCAGGAACATTTACAGTAGAAAACTAGAACTACGTAAAACAAGACTACATAGACCCTCTCTGTAGAAGTAGAATGGTATAGTTATTTACCGGTTTTCCCTCTGAAATGAGCGGATAATTGAAGCCACTGTGGATATGTTTATATTGGGCTGAACTCTCTGCCCAGCTTCTCTCAAGGAGAGACCATGATTTATGACATGGTTAATAAGGGTGGCTCTGATTTCATTTCAAACACATCTGTACCTATATCCTTACCTCTCCTCCCCCCTCTTACACCTTGCCCTCCCCTTCATCTCAGTCCAAGTCTTCTTACATTTTCTTCTCTTACTCTTTCCACTATATCATTGCTCTCCAATCTACCCATCTCTTTTCCCTCTACTCCTCCCTCTTCTCCTCTTCCTACATCCTCAGTTCTTCTTGCTTCATCTCCTCTTCCTATACTTTCTACTCCTCTCCCATTATCTTTTTCTACCTCTTCAACTGTTCCTCTCCCTCTACCCTGTCTACCACCTCTCACTCTTACACCTCTTCCCATACTTCTTCTTCTTCTTCTTTTTCTTTTCCCCTTTTCTAGTTGTTGTATTTAAGACTGTAATTAAGCTGTGTAAACAATTAGGAAATTTGTATTTATTGTGTTGTGTGTATTATTAACTCATCAAATATCAATTTGGGGCTAATTGAAAACATTCCATTTGCAAGTGAGAATTTAATGAATAACACATTTTTGTTGTGTTTGGAAAATTGTGCACAAATGTTTGTGATTTTTGTAAAGACCAATAAAAAGAGCTGCACTTCTTTTTTCCTGATATATTTAAGTTTTGGTTGGCTGTATGAACTACTGTGAAAACATTTGAGAATTTTGTGTACAGTGTTTTGAGAAAATTATGTATCCATCCATCCATCCATCGTCAACCGCTTATCCTGTGTACAGGGTCGCGGGGGGCTGGAGCCTATCCCAGCTAACATTGGGCGAAAGGCGGGGGACACCCTGGACAGGTCGCCAGTCCATCGCAGGAAAATTATGTATGTGATTTGTAATTTGTTTGAAATGAAGGAAAATGCACAATCTGTTAAGGACAATTACAAAGTGTTCAGATCACCGTGTTAACTGTTTTGAGAGCAGTTAGCTGAGTTTGGAAAAATGTGTCAAATCTACTGGGAAAAACTGTAATACAAATTTGATGCTTCTGGGATTTGACTGAGAAGCAGATCTGTAATTAAAATTAAATCATAAATACAGTTTTTCTTATTTAGGCCTTACTTTGTGATAACATTCGGTTTCATACGGCTTATTATAACTAAAGAGCCAAGAACAATGAGTGTGTGCAATGCCTTCAGTTTCACCCCAGTGCTGATCATTCAATCAGTATGAAGTTACAGTAAGGACTTTATTTGGTCCAGAAGAACATGGTCTGTGCATGCGCTCTCTGTGGGTACACCAAGGTTTAAAAAATACAAATATTTCTGCCCTCATTTACGTAATATATATATATATATATACATAATTTTTTATTGCTTGTTTTGGGTTAGGAAAGTCCCTTATTTTGAGCTTATTTTCCAGACCAGGTCTCTTGGCAACACTAACTGGTATATCATCTTTTCACAGAGTACTGTCATTTTAAACTAACTTGTTTAAGATTGCATTATATGACTGGGTAGACTTGATTTGCATATAAAAGAGGCCATTTTACATACCCCATGATGAATACAATCCATTCTGTCAACAGAGGACAGGGAGAAATGCCTGTAGCCATCCTTACTACCAACAACCAAAGACCTGAAAAACAGAGATTATTATAGGTAGATTAATTTAACTAAGGCAGACAGACAGACAGAGAGACAGATAGACAGATAGACAGATAGATAGATAGATAGATAGATAGATAGATAGATAGATAGATAGATAGATAGATAGATAGATAGAGATTCATAAGGATCAGATAGTAAAACCCAAGTGTAGCATATGTTGTTTGGGCAGATATGATTATATTCAATACAAAACTTTCGCCACTGCTTGGTATGAATTAATAGCACCATCACATTTACTAAATATACATAGAAAAAGGATGTACTGTTAGTATATCTTAGTTCACCTTCTTTGCCTAATACTCACCTAATTTGTTTGTTTATTCTTGCCTGACCATTAAGGTTATGGGGATTTTAGCCATTTATCTGGCAGTGAGGTGCGCTACATTCTAATTACAATTTAGTAAATGTTGTTTTAAAATGAGTTATTTCAGTTTTTGTCTCATCTGAATATGTGTTATGGAACTTTAAAGTATACATTTTAAGCCTTTTTTGTGTCGTATAAAACACTGAACCACATTCTAAGTTGTGTAGAGCTTACTCTTTGGTTGCCTCAAATAAATGACAACCAAACATTTTTAAATGGTTTGTATTAATCTTCCACACAAAATGTTATTATTTTTTCAGTGTATTGAGGATCATCAAAGCAGAAAATAAGAGACAATTAAAATATCATATTTTACAGCAATAGACCTTATTCATCTTTGTTTTTTAATGGGAATGACAACGAGGCTGTGAGGGATCATGGAGCTATAAAATACCATAGGGACAGTCTTACAGTCTATTCAATGGCACGAATGGTATAAAATAATATAGACCACACAATACAGAGATTGAGCATTGGGACAGGGTCTATGTCCCCCCGACATGGTGTGTGGAAAAGATCAGATCCTGCACAGAATGTAGACGACTGTGTGAGGCTGTCGGTAACAATCAATGCCTTATCATGAGGCTAAGATAAGATTCACAAGTGCACAGTTATAAAGTATAGTCTTAATTATTGAAAACAAATGAGCATATGAAAACAAAGCATGAGTGCCTCTTTTGGTGTTAGTTGTGTATTCATGGAACTACAGTGGGTGATCATTGTGTGGAATTAATAGAAATTAAGTGAATACATTGTACATCGGAGATAAAGTTAATTACTCACAACACGTTTTCCTATAATCATTAGGGCATAGGGGCAGTATTTCCAGACACAATTGGTCCACAGCTCCATTTGATGGTGCCACAGTCAGTTGCAGCATTCATTACAGTTTGGTACACACCTCCTTTAAATGCAAATGGGGACCTCAAGTGCACCAAATAAACCACAAAAGCATCAATGACATATAGGTGAATTACGTGACCTTCTGTTTTTTGTTGTTGTTGTTGTTGTTGTTGTTTTGGACCAGATCTCTGTTATTCAAATCAAAACACTTAATACATTTTAAATTACACAAATGATGAACATGTTTCATTTGTGATTTGCCTTCGTCCTTTAGGCCCCGTTTTTAAGTCCAGGCTCTTCCTATGGCCAGTCCGCTCCTAATTACTATTGAAGACCATTGCATGACACAGTGTCATGTGTTGTCAACATGACAGCGCCCATGAGGGGGCGACCCGCTCCATGTAAAATTAAACAGCTTTTATAGGGTTTCTGATATGACTGGAGTCTTCATCTCATGTGAGTGTAATTCATTTTCAACATATTTCTAAAAAAATGCTATTCATGCCTTTATGTGTAAAACATTTTAATTAGAAAAACTTAGTGCACCTTTAAATGTTCAGACTGATAAAACTGACCGCTAGATGTCTCTGTTTTTCCAGTCTGTTTTTGGCCAGTATTAGAGGACGGAGGCGGTAAGACGCTGATAAATTCTCTAGAGAGGGTGAAAGAGAAGGATCTCCCGCTCTCTCTCTCCACAACCTTGAGCGCAAACACAAAGAGGGAGAGAAAGACGCTCTATTTGTAACCATTTACATAAAAAGACACTCTCATCGGGCTTTACAACTAGACGCGGCTGGCTTCGGTTATTTTGTGGTTATTTGGCGGAAAAGCTTGAAGATTTCTTCGCTGTCCCATTCGTCAACCTGCTCGCGATAAACCCTGCGGAGACGTATCGATCCCTTCTTCCTCTCGTCTTTAGGGCGAGTCATGGCGAAAGAGCACGATCGGGACAGCTGCCTTCTGCGCGATTTACGGCAGCGGGCCGGTAATGACATCTGCGCGGACTGCGGTGCTGCAGGTAAGTGCATCTCACCTGGTCAACTGGTATATGCAGAACGCTCGTGCCGATCTGAAACTGCCGCACCTGTCCCTAATCGATCGTGCTGGTTTCGGTTAGTATGGCTCTGTCATCTGCTGTCTGTTTAAGGCTTTATTATCAGGCCCAAAGAAAAGTAAGGGTAACACTTTACACAAATAAAATGCCTAAATATTAATCACGAATATTTTTACTGACATTTATTTATTTAATCCATTTTATTACAATTATTATTATTATTACATCTGCGTTATATTTAATTAAAATATATATTTTACATCACATTCTACACATTAGACGCTTAAATATTTAATAATTATTGCTATTGATATTTATTTGTTACAATACACTGTATTTCCAATTTTTTTTTACATTTATTAAATATATAAATTGTATCTATATTATAATATCAATTACTATGAATTAAAAATGAATAGCAATAACAACTGCCATGTGTAAACTGCTCCAGAATAATTACATATTAAGTACATGTGTTGTTCATTATTACTAAGTACTTACTGTATGTAAATACAGAGTAACATGTAGTGTGGCAGAAGAGAGACTTGCTGGTAACCACATGTTTGTGTGTGTGTCCATATTGGGGGACATCTACTGTGTCATTAAAGTGATTCAGCATTGTGTATGATGCTACAGTCACATGTCATCATTGTGCCTCAGAGGGAAACAACATGGACCTTTAATTGTCTCTCAGCTCTTTGGCCTCTCTGTGTCAGGAGCAGACCTGTGTTCTAGATGAGTTTGATAATAATATGGTTCTCTACTATGTTCAGAACCATACACTCACCCCACTCACATGCCCACCCCCTAAAATGTCTTTACAGTCTCGGTTGGGTGACACACTGTATTCCCTGAGTCACCCGTCTTGTTTGTAATGTGAGCTGTTAAACATGACATGAGTTTGTGGCACATTTTGTGGGGTTTTATCACTGCATGTTTGCCTGCTGTTGTGTGTGCGTGTGCGAGTCACACACAAAGAGAAGGTGACTCAGCTGGATTCTCAGGTCTCTTTAAATATACCTGAACAGCTATTTTTTTTGAGTGTGTGTTTCCTTGTTTTGATGGAAAGATTCAATTCTAATAGGGAAAGTTCACTCAAAAATGAAATTTGTGTCATGATTTGCTTACATTAATGTTGTTCCAAACCTGTAGGTATTTTTTCTTCAATGGAACACAAAATGAGATTTTAGGCAGAAGGTTAAAGCCTCAGTCAACATTTACCTTTATTGCATGTAAAAAGAAGCACTGCAAGTGAACGGTTACTGAGGCGGTCTTTCGTGATCCATGGAAGAAAGTCATATGGGTTTGGAACAGCTTGAGGGTGAGTAGATGATTACAGTATTTTTGTGAGGCCTTGAGATCATAGGCATGTCATACTGTACATATTTCTCTGCTTTGCGGGTTTCTTTACAGTAACACACATGCACTGGTGGCCAAAAGTTTTGAATACTATTCAGATTTTGCTGTTTTGGAAGGAAATTGGTACTTTAATTCATCAAACTGATCACAAGGTATAGTCAGGACAATACTGATGTAAAAAAACAGCATCATCACTATTTGAAAAAAGTCATTTTTGATCAAATCTAGACAGGCCCCATTTCCAGCAGCCATAAATCCAACACCTTATCCTTGAGCAATCATGCTAAATAGCAAACTTGGTACTTGAAAATCACTTATCATTATATTAAACACAGTTTAAAGCTATGCCGTTCATTAAATGAAGCTTAACATTGTCTTTGTGTTTGTTTTTGAATTGCCACAGTAAGCAATAGACTGGCATGTCTGAAGGTCAATATTAAAAACTCGTCAGTCAATCACTGTTTTGAGGAATGAAGGCTATACAATGCTTGAAATGAAAAAATAAATAAATAAATGATTTCATACAAAGGTGTACACTACAGTCTTTAAAGATAAAGGACAACTGGCTCTAACAAGGACAGAAAGAGATGTGGCAGGCCAGATGTGCAACTACACAAGAGGATAAGTACATCAGAGTCTCTAGTTTGAGAAATAGACACCTCACATGTCCTCCGCTGACAGCTTCATTGAATTCTACCCGCTCAACACCAGTTTCATGTACAACAGTAAAGAGAAGACTCAGGGGTGCAGGTCTTATGAGAAGAATTGCACAGAAAAAGCCACTTTTGAAACAGAAAAATTAAAAGAAAAGGTTAGAGAGGGCAAAGAAACACAGATATTGGACAACAGATTATTGGAATAGAGTGTTCTGGATCTTAACACCATTGAGCTTTTGTGAGATCAACTAGACTGTGAGGTGCATGAGAAGTGCCCGACAAGACAGCCACATCTATGGCAAGTGCTACAGGAAGTGTGGGGTGAAATATCACCTGAGTATCTGGAAAACTGACAGCTAGAATGCCAAGAATCTGCAAAGCTGTCAATTGCTGCACGTGGAGGATTTTTTGATGAGAACTCTATGAAGTAGTCTGGACTCGAGTGGTGGTGGCGTAGTGGACTAAAGCACATGTCTGTTAATCAGAAGGTTGCTGGTTCAAATCCCCATAGCCACCACCATTAAGCAAGGCACTTAATGCCAGGTTGCTCCGGGGGTGATTGTCAATGTAATAAGTGCACTTTAAGTCGCTTTGGATAAAAGCGTCTGCGTAAATGTAAGTCCTGAATTTTTTTTTCAAATTGTAATAGTACATTTTCATGTTATTAATGTCCTGACTATACATTGTGATCAGTTGAATGCCAATTTGGTGAATAAAAGTACCAATTTCTTTCCATAAGAGCAAAGTCTGTAAATTTTTCCAAACTTTTGGCTGCCAGTGTATGTGCATACATTGCCCTTATTAAGACAAGAGAGTTCTGGGATTTTTGCCCAGCATTGGAATCTAGCCCATTTGTTCTGTTTTACAACTGCAGGCACTTAATAGGCCAGAATTAGACTCAGAAAAGACTCAGCATTAAGACCAGACAGACCAATGGCCACTGCCATGAATGACGCATGGCAAATCTTCAGATGAGAATGGGCTGCTGTCATTCAATTATAGGGTGATTTTGCGTTAAAGAAAAAATAGAAATTCTCCCCACTTCTCTTTATCCCTCTCTCGATTTATGTGTGTACAGTACAGTATGTGTGGTGTGAACAAATATGTATTAGAACTAGAGGTCGACCGATTAATCGGCCGGCCGATTAATCGGCCGATTTTTAGCATTTTTTACATAATCGGCATTGGCCAATTTCCAAGTATATCATGCCGATTATAAGGCAGGCGCATCTGTGGGCAGCCTAGTGTTGTTGTGGAACACGTGTTTGACGCACGCTGCCCCTAGAGTCATTTTCCAGCAGAGTGAGCAGACCTCATCCAGTGCCTATAAGGAAGGAGCTAAGTTCCTTGGAGAAAACAGTAAGGATTAAATTTGTATAACTTATTTATATTTAATTAAAAACTTTTGATATTTTACTGCCAACTTCGAGAAAAAACGCGACATGACGTTCGGCTACTTTGGATATTGATAGCGTAGTTGAAGTTGCATTATCACAGCAGAAGGGTTGCTATCATGTCACAATAAGCAAGAATTCTGCAATTACAGACAGTGAATCTGAGACTTTTATTTGTTCTGTTTGTGTGTCTTATATTTGAGAGGGTTGTCACTCAATGCAGAGAAATAAGTAATAAAAAAGATACCAACGTGCTATATGCTATTGAAGGACTGGCTTTGGTAAGCTCGGACGTTACCGGTTCTGCTGTCGGTACTGGAGAAATTAAGAAAATACATGTATTATTGCTATAAAGAGAAAGTTATTTTATCTCGCCAGCCATTTCTATGTATAATAATTCTATGAAACCATTTGTCTGTGATGCAATTTAGCTATTTGCAGTCAGAGAGCGAGAGAGAGATCTCGCGCACAGCGAGCACAACACAGCCCAGCTAAATGAGTGACAGAACTAAACATTCAAACGTAGCCTGGTTTAGATCTGTGATATTAGTCTGATTTTATTTTATATTTCGCCTTCCAAAGATTATAAAAAGAATATTTATACATAAGCCGCATTCTGTCTAGCACAACATCCTTCCCTTCACAGCGGTGCACTGACATTTCTCCCTAAAACGCAAACTTAACGTCAGAATCAGCACGATCGGTGATTGTTGTAAAATGCTACTGTTGCTAAACTGCGGGACGCGTTTAATAATAAAATAGCGCAAGAGATACCGTTCCCAAAGCGGCGTGCGCTCCGAAACAGACAGCAACGAGACAAGCAAAGTATAGACTACTTTGGGTTTCATGTGCGCATCTAAACGATCAACTATACACAAAAATATGTCTAAACGACCGACTTGGAGATTCACTTAAACACAGTTTATGTCTTAAATGGACGTAGTTATGGAAATAGTTGGGAGAAAATATGCTGCATCAGGAGTCTATTAGATCTGAATTCGGTCTTAAAGGGGAAGCATCCTAATAAACATGCCGACGATTGAGCCATTACTGCGAATCAAACAACAAAAGGCAAAGAGAAAATCACTTACAGCTCTTGAATGAATAACTTCTGCATTAATAAGCATTAATCTATCTATGATAAACTATGCAGTGTTATTTTACAATTGATTACTAGATTATTAGATTTCTTTTTAGACCACACCTGAACAGTAATGTTAGTAGACCTTCCTGAAATTAAATCAATGTGCCTATATAACGTTTATCTTAAAAAGAACCGTTAAGAATATCGTTGAAGTACCGGATCGATACGCAGTATCGGTAAGATAGTAATACCATTAAAACCTTAACGATACTCATCCCTAGTTATGCCTGTGCTTCTCTTGGATGCTCTGAATATTGGATTACGTGTCTGGATTGCCCCTTAATTAAAGCTGCATTTGGATCTCAACCTTCGTGTCTCGGAGCAGTTCGTAACACCTGCTTTGTTTATTTAATATATTTGTTATACATTATTTATATAATATGTTTTTACATTATACATTTTTAATTTAAGTGTCAAGTGTTCAATAAATGTATTTGTTGAGAGATTTTGTCTATCTTAAGTAATTATTTGTGTTACATTTTATCTTACAAATAAAAGGTTCAAATAAGAGGTTAAAAACAAGCACATATCAGCCAAATATCGGCCAAAATAAATTGGCTGCATTAATCGGCCATCGGCCAACCCGGATTTCAAAAGATCGGCATCGGCCTGAAAAAACCAATATCGGTAGACCTCTACTGTGGTCGTCATTCCACATAAAAAAAAAAAGGTTTAGAATATTATTATGACATAAACCTTTTAAAAAGGTATCGTCTAAATCACAATTGAGTTGGACTATTTTAATAATATAACATCATTATAAACATTATAATATTGACATTGACCCTTAAAATCTAAATCTTTAGTTTTTTTTTAATTATTGCATAGTTGGTTAGAGATGCAGTTACCACTTCTACGAATCGAAACAACCAAATTACACCGAAGATGAAGGTTTTGATGTGTGCTCTTTTGGCCACAGGCAAAATTAAACTGTGTAGCGAGGATGAATTGGGAATTTCTGTCAGTAGAATCATCTATCAAACTATATGTGCCATCTCCAGACCACACATCATCCACCAATTCAATGTATATGTTTTCCTCAATCGCTTTGGCTCTTAACATCCAAGTCTTAACATCCGCTTAACTGTAAGTGCAATTGTCACATCTGTTTTATGGGACATCACAACTCGATTGCATGTCTGCAAAATGTAGTAACTCACCCAAAACATTTAATTCATGCTTCAAAACCTAGTTATTGTGTTATTAAATTGGCCAATGCCACCAAAATGAAAAAGATTTTGTCATCGTGTGATCCGTACTGGTCAAAATATTTAGATGTTGTTTCACCATGGCATGCAACCATGGAAATGTTTGTTATATACAAATTTCATTTTTATTCTACATTTTTGTTGATACTGCCTGCTTACTGTACTATATAAGAATGTCAGTTTTGTCTAGCTAAATATTATTATGTATCACACTGAGCTTTTTAGATTACAACAGTAGGTAAATGTTTACTGGGAAAAGTCAATACTGTACAATACTGTAATACACATGTAAAGTCATATATAGTGAACAGAAAATTGCCACAAAATGACATACATGCAAAAAACAAACAAACAAATAAACAAACAAAACATAACAATGAAAAAACCTGTGGAAGTTCTGTAAAAAACAATAAATTGTACCTCCTCATTGTACGTATCACTAATGTACATGTTCTCATCTCCTTGGTGGACATCCTGTCACTCTTGTTGGTTTGGCCAGCGATTTATCAGACATCACAAACATACCATGTCATAGATTTCTATGGAATAAACATGTATTTCTGACAGATTTTGATAATTGAATGGAACATTTTGCATGTGATGGCTCACACAATGAACGAATGTCTAGAAGTTGTGAAGAGTATGACAATTTCACTGAGAATCAACTCATCAGTTTTTATTAGTAAGCCTTGTGGATATTCAAATCTGGTGTGAACAAGAAACTAATTGTTCAGGGATTTGCACTTATTAAAAAAAAATAATATATCATAATTCTCATTCCATAATTGAGCCAAAGCGATTGACTTGCTAAGACTTTTTCTTAACAGTTTTGTGAATAGGTTTTAAACAACATAAAGTACTCCGTCATTTTGGGGCATACAGATAATTATAAGACATCATTAAAGATGAAAAAGGGTCTACTTTTACGAGCATATTTCTGAAATACATCACAAAAATGAACTGAAACTTGTCTCCTCAGGTGTGAATTACCTCAATATTCATGATTGTTCACGCCTCCTCGCATATGAGCTTTCAACACGAAAAGTGTCTTACAAATGTTAAAGTACTATATTGTTTTGAATGAATAAGTGATCAGGATGGTTTTCACATCATTTTGTAGCAAAAACTCTAGGCTACAAGATCCAGTTCTCAAAGGTCTTGTAGAAAAATGATTAGTATGTGTTATATGGCCTTATTTCAATTACTTAAAATTGTTGTTCTTTCAAAAACCATGCATAAACGTTATTTTCTCAAAAATACAAACCTGTACATACATGTTGCTCACATATTATTGTAGCCTAGTTTGTCATCACAGTGTCATCAGACTTTAGCCATTAATATGTTTTTAAGCAACTGAAAAAAGCACAAATGTCAAGGCATGTCAAAACATCTCCAGGGCCCAAAACACCCTCAGACCCCAGAGGGTTAATGAGCTGTGCAACAGAAACCGGTAACTCTTGCTTTTAAAGGAATACTTCCCCCAAAAATGAATATTCTGTCAGCATTTACTCACCATCATATCATTGCAAACCCAACTTTTTTCCTTCCTTTGAAAAATATCATGGCCACTCTTTTCTATGTAATGATAAAGAATAAGAGACTGGGGCTGCCAAGCTCCAAAAAATAAAAAAAGCATAATAAAAGTATCATATAAAACTTCTGAAACTTTTACAGTGCTTTTCCCCATGGGAGCTCACTGGGTGCTTCTCATTTCTTAAATTGTGCATCCTCATTTCCTTGCCCCTCTGTCGTCAAACCTGTGAGCCAGAAACCGATCAAAAGTCCACCATCATGATGTATATACATTTTATAAATGCACCACGAGTACCAAGGATGGAGGAAGCTTACAGAGGACACTTGAGTGAGGAAGCACAGGAGCATCCTATGCGGAAGATTTTTGGGTCGAAAAAAGACGGACAAATAACACAGCTGTTATAACTTAAGTTTCACCTTTGCGGTTTAAATAAACCATAATGGTCATATACTTTAAATGTGAATTTTTATAAATTAATCAAGTTTCAACAACATAACAGCAAGTGCTCAGAGGCTATGCAGCTGTGCAGAGACGGCGCTTTGTAGTGACTCATGATTGAGCAGGGCATTCCATTTTACAAATCTGGCTTACTTCGATTCTTCCGTCCTCATTTCCTTTCCTTGCATCCTTTCTTTGGTCCTAAGAGGGAGGAGTTAGGAAGCGAGGAAAGGAAGCAAGTTGAGGAAATGAGGATGCATGATTTTAGAATTGAGAAGCACCCACTATATTGTGAGGGTGACAGATTTTTCATTTTTGTGTGAACTATTCCTTTAAGGCAAGATGAGTCACAGGTGGTACTAAGTAATGACGAAGGTCATAAAAGGAGCCACAACTTAATTAGCAGATAATTAATCAAGAATACAACTTGACTAAATGTGCAAAAAACAGAACAAGGTCCATTTCATTTTCAAGTCTCTCTCTCTCTCTCTCTCTCTCTCTCTCTCTCTCTCTCTCTCTCTTTCTCTCTCAAACATTAACTTTTCAGTTTTTTTCTACACACCAAGTCAAAAACACAGAATATGCATATGACACAGTTTCTCGTCGATTGCGTCACTTTCAGAAGTACAAAAGAAAACCTGACTTTCAATTTATGGGTGTCTGTATTGTCATAGCTGCAAGCCGGCACTCCCCTGAATGCCCTGAGGGTATTCAGCTCTGTGAAAGGACTTCCCAGCATTTACACACAAGTCACACCTGAAACATGTAAAACGCAAGCTTTTCGCCTCTGCAGTTTCTCTGAGAGTGTGACGAAAAACACGAGCTGTTGCGTGAGGGTGTGAAGAGGCTGTCTGTGCCTGTGTGTTCTAGTGGGTGTGTATATGTGTTGCGGGTGACATCACATACCTTCCTGTTGCACTCTTTTTGTGGCTTTGCTTGTGTTTAACGTTTTATTTGACTTTTGAAAAAGACCAGCAGTATACAGGCCTAATCATTAGCGATAACTTCTACAGTTTATATGCTATTATTAAAGCCAACCCACTTATACTGTACATCAACCTTAACCATGAAAGGAACACTCTGGTTAGGTTTATGGTTGGGGTTTGGGTATGGAAGTTACTGTAATATAACATGACTTCCTGATGATTGTATTACATCTTTACAACTAAAAATACAACTCGTTTTTGGTGCCTGGAGCTCACATGTGCCCATACATTCAGTAACACTTCCAGCTTCGGCCACTGGGGGCAGTGATTCACGTTTCAGTAAGCACAGACCGATTTCAGCAGAAGAACTGAAATAAAATATGTAATAATATTCAAATTACTGTTATCGAATTCACAGTGTGATTACTCTGGACATGATATAGGGTGAATAAAGGTAAAGTGGGACACTAAAGGGATGTCATACAGTGGACGTTATGGTGTGGTCTAAAATTAGAAACAAGCTTTACAGGTCACATGCAGAGGTTTCGCTGCAAGTATCTGACAGACTGAATTACACAATTTCCATCATGGTCTATTTCCTTTTCTCATATTTATTTTATTTTCCCTGATACAGTATGTAGTACATAAGATATTGTCGACATAGTCATTGGCAATTTTGTATCCTGGCCGGATGCTTCTTTCAGGTCTGAAAAAGAGGACATGTCTGGGGAACATATTGCATTCCTAAATCAATGTCCCACTTTTTTAACCTAATGCTAACAAAACATTGGCTTTGTTCCAACTTATATGTTTTTTATTTTGTATTTTTTCCTTTTTCTCCCAATTTGGAATGCCCAATTCCCACTACTTAGTAGGTCCTTATGGTGGCGTGGTTACTCACCTCAATCTGGGTGGCGGAGGACAAGTCTCAGTTGCCTCCACTTCTAAGACCGTCAATCCGCTCATCTTAACATGTGGCTCATTGTGCATGACACCGCGGAGACTCACAGCATGTGGAGGCTCATGCTACTCTCCGTGATCCATGCACAAATTAACACACATCCCATTGAGACCGAGAACCACTAATCGTGACCACGAGGAGGTTACCCCATGTGACTCTACCCTCCCTAGCAAGTGGGCCAATTTGGCTGCTTAGGAGACCTGGCTGGAATCACTCAGCACACCCTGGAGTCTAACTCATAACTCCAGGTGGTAGTCAGTGTCAATACTCGCTGAGCTACCCAGGTCCTCTCAACTTATATTATGTAAAAACAAAGGACATATTTCAAAGGAGCTTGGATGGTGTACTATTTCCTTTTTCCAGTGGGTTTTGAGGTTTGCACCTAAAAGATAAGTAATAAAAATGATTCAGTAATTAAATTAGCAAGATGCTAATACTTACAAGCAAATGCTAACAGTATGTGGAAGGGGGTCTGTGGCATCAAGACAGAATTTTTTTATGTCATGAATGTAATATGACACACAGCTTTTATAAGTTATCATTTATATGACATAATATTCTTTCTTTCATTCTTTCTTTCTTTGTCTCTCTTTCAGAGCCAGATTGGGTGTCTGTGACTCTGGGTGTATTCATGTGTCAAGGATGCTCTCTCATCCACAGAAGTATCCCCAGCCTCAGCCAGGTAAAGTCTGTACTGCAGGACACATTTGAAGATAACGAAACAGAGGTGAGTGAAAAGGCCCTTACAGATGATTTATAAACAGTTCTGTTGCTTATCATAGAAAACAGTTGGGTTTGTTTGTTTTTTTTGCTCCTCCTGGGCTGCAAAACCATCTAAATCTGCAGTAATCTCAAAAGCGACAGAGATTGATTGGCAGTTTGCCTACTTTAAAGATTGAGGATGAAAAGCATTAGGGCATGAAGTGAGCTTGGGAATCCAAAGAGGAGAGCTGATGTTTGTGATTATCTGAACAGAGACATGATGGACAGAAACTTTGAATCAGAACCTTTGAATAATAAAGAGAAAACCTGCACCCTTTTCTTTGCATTTATTGTAAATAAAAAAAAAACATATAAACAATTACAACACATCTGAATAATTAATATGTTCTATACAAGTCTTACTTTTGATAGTACAGGGTTTCCCAAAGTGTGTTCATTGTGGATTGTTTTTGTGCCTTCCATGTTACTTGTACTCTAAGTCACTTAAATGTTCATACGGCGATTTGCAATGCAAAAAAACTTGATTGCTCCCTGTGATGAGGAGGATGGTGGGGCGGGGCCTCCCAGGGAGTTCTCCCAGGGAGGAGTGTAATCAGCTGAGGAGAGGGATAAATGCGGCCGAAGCCCGGTCAATAGGAGGGATGCGCTGTCGTGGAGTCCTCTCCACTGCCATCCACCCTTAGGAGCAGTCGCTGGGGATGGGGGAGTTGCTGCTCACAGCCTGAATGCGGAAGAAAGGCCGCCATCCACGCGGAGAGGAGGGGCTCGCTGCCAGCCGCCTGCAGTGGTGGAGCCGCTGCCAGGGGCGGAGGAGTTCCCTGCCGGATGGCATTCTATCCGCCAGGGGTGGGAGGACTCGCTCCGGTTCACACGGAGAGGAGCGGCTGTCGTCCGCCAGAGGGTGGAGAAGTGATCGAGGAACAGGTGACGATGTGTCTGGGAGACCGGCGAGCAAGTTTTCTCTCTCTCACTGTCTCTCCAGCTTGCCCTTTCCCTTTCCCTCTCCTCTTTTTTGTTTTGTTTTTCCCTCCTCTCATCGCCCTCCCCAGTCTTAGAGAGGTGGAGGAAACCAAAGTGATGCCTGTGGTTCCCCGGCCTGAAGTAAAAGAGGGAGGAGTGTGATGAGGAGAGGGCGGGCCGGGACCGGGCCGTGACTGTGCATGCCCGGCCCCCAATTGGGCTAATCAGCCGAGGAGAGGGATAAATGCAGCAGAACGCGGCAGTTCGGGAGAGAGAGAGCCACATGCAGCTGTCGTGTGTGTTTGTTCTGTGTGTCTTTTTGATTCATTAAATATTATTTCACTTTTCAGCCGGTTCCCGCCTCCTCCTTTCCCATCCTTAAACTTGTTACACTCCCATTTTAATCAACAACGCTGTATACACTGCAAGCATAGAACGGACCTTATTAGACTACATGCAACAATCAGTTTAGAAATTCTTCTTTGTTTTATATGGATATACATTGTTAATTTCACTGCAGAGCCAATTGTAAATGGCTGGCTTCTTTTTATAAACATTATTTTGTAAAATACAAGTTACTCTTGAGAGTTGATCATAAAGTAGTAATGAAAGGCATGATTTATTCCCCAACATATTGTGTGGGAAATAGGATGTTTAAGTTTGGAAACCTTGTAATATTATGACTGTAAACAATATTTACTCCAAACTCTTTAGTTTATCGCCTCTATGGGGAATGAAGCAGCAAAGGCAAATTATGAACAGCAAGTACCACCATTTTATTACCGGCCCTCCCACACAGACTGCAGGTAGGACAACTCCATCACAAACACCACATCACAGCACAATGGGAATAACCTTGATACATTACAGCATCAGCTCAGATATTCTTATGAGAAACAAACTGATCAGTACAATCTTGCCAGTAAATTCCTTTAAGTAAAAATAATCATATTTAGCTTTAAGTCTCTTTAAGGCATTAAATGTTGTTTTTAGATTTGTTTTGTTCCCTGTAGTACGTGCCTATTAGAAAAAATACAGTTTTGTAGCTTAAAGGCTCTTTTTGTTTTGTTTTGTTTTGCTATATCATCAGCAGCACAATGTGGGATTTTGAATTATCATGCAAAGATGCTCAGCATCAGACTGCCCTTCACAGTGCATTCTCTCAAAGCATTACACAATATGTGGTCCAGTGGTGTACTAGTTTACTTCCTGTTTGTGTGTCATTGAAAAAGAGAGCTTCAGCTATGTTTTGTGGTGTATGTCTGGTTCTTTTGCTGAAATATTCTGTTCACACACCAATTGACCACTTAATTAGGTACACATTCATGCGATTATCGATGATCTAATCAGCCAATCGTGTGGCAGCAGTGCAATGCATAAAATCAGCCAGATGCGGGTCAGGAGCTTCAGTTAATGGCTGACAGAAGTGGAACCCGATGTGGTCTTCTGCTGTTGTAGCCCATCCGCCTCAAGGTTCGACATATTGTGCATTCTGAGATGCTAATTCTGCTCACTTTAATTGAACAGAGCGGTTACCTGAGTTACTGTAGACTTTCTGTCAGTTCAAACCAGTCTGGCCATTCTCTGTTGACCTCTGTCATTAACAAGCCATTTTGTTTTTGGCACCATTCTGAGTAAATTCTAGAGACTGTTGTATGTGAAAATGCCAGGAGATCAGCAGTTACAGAAATACTCAAACCAGCCCGTCTGGCACTAACAATCATTCCATGGTCAAAATCAATGAGATCACATTTTTCCCCATCCTGATGGTTGATGTGAACATTAACTGAAGCTCCTGACCCGTATCTGGATGATTTTAGGCATTGCACTGCTGCCACACGATTGACTGATTAGATAATCTAATGAATATGTAGGTGTACATGTGTACCTAATTAAGTGGTCAATGATTATACAGTTTTCTAGTATTTAAAATCAAATGAAATCAAATTGACGCAATAACATTTATAATACACCTTCCTGGTTTTATTGTTCATCAGTGCATGTTATGCAAAATAAAAAAAAAATTAATAAAAATGTTGAACTCGCTCCACCTCTAAAACGGCTTTCCCTTTTTGCTTATATCAGATTAGGGAAGATTAGCAAAGTAAAATGTGTTGCAGACTGCTTTTCATATCGATCTGCTTTTCATACATAAGGCACATGGACACCTATTGTTACATTTTTCATCAACAGAATTTTGAGGGAACAATGGATCAGAGCCAAATATGAGAGACAAGAGTTTATATACATCGAGAAACAAGAGCCTTATTCAGCAGGTGAGAATCAGCACATGCAAACACACTTACATACACACCACTTTCTTTGTTGCCTGTTTTGACTCCTCCTCCCTACACTGATAGCTGTTGTTTGTGGGTGATGGTACAATGAGGTCATTATCACATCTCTTATTTCAGCCATAGCCCTCTCATCTCTGTTTCTTAGCTTTACAGTCTTATTTATTGCTAAGGCAAATCTCATTGGTTGACAATGATCTCATCTTTGATACACACAAACACATACATGCACACACAAACATATATGCAGTCATGCTGCAGTCATGGCTTTCATCTTTGGATATCTAACCACATTGCTGAGGGCATTATGGCTGTATTTAGAAATTGAGACAGAAACTCAATGATATGTGTGATGGTATTTTGTAACAGAGGGATTTGTACAGGGTGTAAATACCACTGGCCACATAGAGGTGCAAGCTGCACCCCAATAGTGTGGAGTAACCAGATAAAGGATACATGGATTTAATGTGTATTGGTATTTTTGCACGGGTGAACTGAGTTCGAATCTGGCTTGTGGCATTGTCCTCTCTCCCTCTCAGTGTCTATAAATAAAATGGCAAAATACTCTAAATGAAAAAACAAAAATGCAAATATTATAAATAAATATAATTCTGTTATAGTACTATACATATCATGGATAACAATACCTTAAAGTTCTATTTGTTAACATTAGAAAATGCATTAAGTATCATGGACTAAAAATGATCAATATTTTTAGTACAGCATGTATTTATCTTGGTTAATGTTCATTAATAAATATGAAATTGTACTCTGTTAGTTCATGTTAGTTTATAATGCATTAATTAATGTTAACATATACGACTTAACATTTTCGAAATGTATATGTTGAAATTAACATTAACCAAAAATGAATAAGTGCTGTAAAATTATTGTTCATTGTTAGTACATGTTAACTAATGTAGTTAACTAATGTTAACGAAAACAACCTTATTGCAAAGTATTACCATAATATGTTATTGCACTGTTATTATATGTTGTTACAGTACATACAAGTATATGTTATTATACTACTTTAATAGTTTGTTACCGGTCAAAGTGCAAATAGTATATGTGCATACACTTTATTGTATAGTATTTAGGCCTATATATTATACTTTATTAAGGGTAGTAACTTCTGACACTAGATTCTTACAGTATATGAACTTTTTTGAAGCACCTTTTATATTATTGTGCCACATTGCTATGTTGCTTGGCAACCAAAAACGGCCTACAGTTTGAGTGAT
The DNA here is from genome assembly GCF_025860055.1 of Xyrauchen texanus. Taxonomy (NCBI): domain Eukaryota; kingdom Metazoa; phylum Chordata; class Actinopteri; order Cypriniformes; family Catostomidae; genus Xyrauchen; species Xyrauchen texanus. Next base: position 23,547,423 of record NC_068315.1, read on the forward strand.
GAACCACATTGCTTTTGCAGAGTAATTTATTTAGGTATTTTTTTATTATTGAACATTAGTGTGTTTTATGATAGTGCTGCTGCTGCCAAAATTAGTTAGTTAGTTAGTACATACATTCGGGTGTAAATACCATCTAACTTCCTTAATATACATACCCTCCACCATTTTTATGTAAAATTCTAAACTTCTGTGTTCCCTACTCAAATGTGTTTGCATATCCTGGAGTCTGGACCGTTTTTATGGAAAACAGATAGACCCTCAGTAACCAGAGATTTCTAACAGGAGACATACTTTATAAAGAATCAAAGGCCTCTCTCATAATCTCCATAACTCTCATCTCTCTTTCTCTCACACACTCACTTGATCTCTCTTTCTTTATCTCTCTGTCTCTGTCCTTTCCTCAACTCTCCTTGCTCAGTGCTTCAGTTTCCTGTTTTAATCTATCGTTGAGACATTTTGTTACATGTGTCAATGCTGTCTATTCACAGAGAAGAGTAGTTGCTACCCACAGCTCAAGTCTGATAGATAGATAATTCCATCAGCGCTGCTCTCTAGCTCTTTAAAAAATGAGCTGTCTTGAAATTAGGTAGCAGCAGTTGTGCATGTGTACAGTAAATGTTGACACACTGCCCGCACACAATTGTGTGTGGTTTTAGGGAGTGTGTGTGTGTCCTCCTACGCTAATCAATGATGCTATTGATCGCTCATGTGGAGAAGGTGCGGTTATCGATTGATGAGGTAATGCGGAGTGAATGATCCATGAGCACTTGTGCAGTGTACCAGAATAGTGCCAGTGAATCAGAAAATAAAACAGATGGAGAGTTAAAAACTAGGTCCTCATTATTGGTTCTTGCTAAGGCAAGCATCACTATTGCTATTGCTGATACGTAGCGTTAGGAATTTGAACAAACCCCTAATAGTAAGCATTAAAGGTATAATTGGAAAATTATAAAGGTATAATTTAAAATACTCTTTCTATCACTGACTCACCCTCATTCCATCCCAGATGTTTATGACTTTCTTTCATCTGCTGAACACATACAAGAAGAATATATCAGCTCTTTAGGTCCATACAATGCAAGTGAATGATGACCAGAACTTTGAAGCTCCAAAAAGCACATAACGGCAGCTTAAAAGTAATCCATACGACTTCAGTGGTTTAATCCTTGTCTTTGGAAGCGATCCAATCGGTTTTGAGTGAGATCAGACCAAAATATAACTTCTTTTCACTACAAATCTTGACATAAGCAGTCTCCTTGGTGATTGTGATTTCAAGCTCGATTACACTTCCTATGGCACCATTTAGCACTCGGCATATGTGTCAAGCACTAGGAAGTGTAATCGAGCTTGAAATCACGTTCACCAAGGTGACCGCTGATGTCAAGATTTGTAGTGAAAAGAAGTTATATTTTGGTCTGTACTCACCAAAAACTGATTGGAGTTTGGTGGTAGCGAGGTGTGAAAGGACAGTGCCCACTCCAGAGATTAAAGCTTCCACCATAAAAGGTTTATTTGGGTCTGGGTGGATTAGAAGTGGAGCAGATGTAAATACTTGTTTCAACCCGTTAAAAGCTTGATTTGCTTCAGATAACCATGAGAGGGATTTCGGCTTGGCCTTAAGGGGGGATTTTAGTGGTAAAGAGATGGAACTGTAGTTCTGGATGAATCAACGATAGAAATTGGCAAAGTCAAGAAAACATTGGAGCTCTTTTAGGGTGGTTGGAGTGGGCCAGGATCTCATAGCTTCCACCTTCCCCTTGTCCATCTGGTTGTCTAGAGAGCTGATGGAATGAGCACTTTTCAGCTTTTAGATACAGGTGGAACTTCCTCAGCTTTCCAACACAAGTGTGACATGCTTACGATGTTCTGTATCGCTCCGGGAGTAAACAAGGATATCATCGAAGTAAACTAGGATGAATTGATGAAGGTACTCCCTGAACACCTCATTCATCAATCCCTGGAAGATGGAAGAGGCATTTACCAGGCCATACGGCATCATCCAGAACTCGTAGTGGCCTGTTGGGGTGATAAAAGCTGTCTTCCATTCGTCCCACTCCCTGATACGAATGAGGTTTTATGCACTGTGTAAGTCCAGCTTGGTGAAAATAGTGGTTCCACGCAATTGCTTCATGGTGGCTGGAACAAGAGGAAGCGGGTCCCGGAACTTGACGGTCACCTTGTTGAAGGCGTGGTAATAAATACAAGGTCTGAAACCACTGTCCTATTTAGCCATGAAGAAAAAGCTGGAAGCAGCAAGGGAAGTTGATGGTCTGATATAGCCCTGTTTAAGTGCCTCCTCCGTGTATTCTTCCATGGCCTTCTGCTCGGGGAGTGACAGTGGGTAAATCTTTCCTTTAGGCACTAGTTCACCGGGAAACAGGTCAATTGCACAGTCCCATGGTCGATGTGGCAGGAGTTGAGTGGCATGAGGGGATGTCAGTGGAGGTGAGGTTTACTGGGCATTCAATAGTGGTTGTGCTTCAAGGCAATGGGTAGGGCTTCCTGGAGTGAGTGACAAGTTTTACAATGGGTAAAGAGGGAAAATTTCAGGACGTTTCCAGAAGACCATGAGATAAATGGTTAATGTTGAATTAGCCATGAGTGCCCCAAGATAATATCAGATGTTGAACTCTCAAGAACTAGCAGCATGATGTCTTCCACATGTAATGAACCCACTTGTAGTCTGAGAGGTCCCACGCAGTATCGCACTGGTCCCCGGAGAAGAGGTTTACCAGTTGTGGAGTGGATCCGGTATGCTGAGTCGTTGACCGTCTTTACTAAGTTGAGTTGCCGGCAGAGCGTCCCAGAGATTAAGTTGCCAGCTGAAATGGATTCGAGAAGGGCGGAAACTGTAACAGAAGTTGTACTGTGCAAAATTTTAGATACTTGTGAAAAATTTGCATAGTGAGAATGTCTTAAAAAATAATGACATAAATATTTTTCATTTATCACTTCATATCATACAAAGTCCAGTAAACATAAAAAGCTAAATCAATATTTGGTGTGACTACATTTGCCTTTAAAACAGCCCCAATTCTCCTAGGTACACCTGGACACAGTTTTTCTTGGTTGTTGTCAGATAGGATGTTCCAAGCTTTTTGGAGAATTCGCCAAAGTTCTTCTATCTATTAAGACTGTCTCAATTGCTTCTGTCTCTTTATGTAATCTCCGACTGACACGATGATTGTTGGGGGGATTTGTGGGGCCATGACATCTGTTGCAGGGCTCCCTGTTCTTCTATTCTAATCTTTTCAATTTGCCAAAAGTAATGTTTGGGAGTCTAGCATTTATATTTCCTATTGACACACCGAAGCTGGAGATATAAATAACCATATTAATACAAATTCTTTTGTGAAACATCTGATGTACCTTACATTTTGCACAGTACTGTATGTGTGTGTGCTTACTTTTCATTGCATTAATATAACAGATTGCAGAGAATTCTTTTTTAATATTATGATGTCATAAAGGAGGGTAACAGGGCAACTTTTATATTGTTATACAATACAATTTGATATAATGAAAGTTTGATTTTTGGCCCTTTCTTGGAAAAAGAATCTCTCTTTTACTTGAGAAAAAGTGTTTTGATTTAATATGATAGTTATGCTTGAGAAGTAAGTGATAATAAACTGATATTATGATTATGAATCATTTTACCCATGATTTGTGTTAAAGGGAATACAAGTTCTTTTTGTTGTAGCTACTCTACTGTTCATTTCACCAGAAAAGTGCTGTGAGGCAAGTGAAAATCATAATTATAGTGAAGGGATTATATGAGACCAGGTGGCTAATATTATAGTGACTTGGGGGTGGGATTTTTGGCTAGTAAACAACCACATAATAACCACCCAGCACACTCAATAGCAGCTCAACACCTTAGCAATCGCATAGCAATGCCCTGGCAACCACCCTAGCATCATGGTGAGTTTTGCAAGGGCAAACACCCACTCATATGTTATTTAGAATCTGTCAAAATCCAGTTCCGTATATCAGTTATTTACAATAAACTTGAACTTCCTTTTTAACAAAAATACTTTTTAGGATGTAGATATTTATAGACACTACATAGTTCATTACTACATGGAAAGAAAACCTCTGCTTCATGGCTTCAATCTGTCTTCTTTACCTTTCTTTTTTAGGGTACAGAGAGGGGTTTCTATGGAAACGTGGTCGAGACAACGGGCAATTTTTCAGTCGCAAGTTCATTCTGTCTGAAAGGGAGGGAGCGCTCAAGTACTTCAACAAGCAGGATGTTAGTTCTCTCTCTTTCTCTCTAACAAACACACACTCTAACACACACGTTTACATAACTATCTAAATAAGGACATGCCATATATTATTTGTATTTTTTTGTAAAGCTAATTATAATGACTGTAGGCTGCTTTGTATTTTTAGAATTTAAAGGGACAGTTCACCCAAAAATGTAAATTCTGTCATCATTTACTCACCCTTATGTTCTTTCAAACCTGAATGACTTTCTTTGCACTGTGGAACACGAAAGAAAATGTTAGGCAGAATGACTGCCTCAGTTACTCTTCACTTACATTGTAAAGAAAAAAGATGTGATGAAAGTGAATGGTGACTAAGACTAACAATATCCTTTTGAGTTCCACAAACAGACTAATCATTTTTACATGAACTAATCCAGTTTAAAATAACATTATTAATCCAACTTATAAAAATATGTTTTTATAAGAATTATTTTGTCCCCGAATTATAGCTAAGTACACACACACACACACACACACACACACACACACACACACACACACACACACACACACACACACACACACACTACATATATGTTGGGTTTCTGTCTTTTATGGGGACTTTCCATAGACATAATGGTTTTTATACTTTACAAACCTTATATTCTATCCTCTAACACTACCCCTAAACCTAATCCTCACAGAAAACTTTATGCATTTTTACATTTTCAAAAAACATAATTAAGTATGATTTCTAAGCTGTTTTCCTCATGGGGGCCGACAAAATGTCCCCACAACGTCAAAAAATTAGGGTTTTACTATACTTAGGGGGACATTTGTTCCCCACAAAGTGATAAATGCATGCTCACACATGCACACACGCGCACACACACACACACATACGCATGCACGCACACACACACAATAACTTCAGACTGTGTCAATCCAAAAAACATCAGAGTCCAGCACCATAAAAATGTAATGTGAGTCTAGGGAGTGTCTGGTCAGTTCCCAAAATGTTTTGCCATTCAAAAGGCATGCGTTCATGGCTGAGCTGTTTCTTTTGTCTTCCAGGCGAGAGAAGCAAAAGCCATAATGAGGATTGAAACCCTAAATGCTACTTTCCAGCCAGCTAAAATAGGCAACCCCTGTGGACTGCAGATCACCTATCTCAAAGACAACAGCACCAGAAATATCTTTGTGTACCATGAAGACAGTAAGGTATCATGCCTTTTTTAATGCCCATACAATTGTTTCTTTCCTCTGGTATATGCCCTTGAGTCTCTGACCTACATGGATATGAGCTTAATATGCTCTTGTAGAAATGTATCGACATTGTCCCTGTCAAGGTCTTATTTTGAAATTTTGTTTTCCATTCATAACCATCATTACATTCAGCTTTTATTCAGAGGATTCATATTCATTTTTTGTTATCTTTTTATTTCTTTGGCATAATTTAGTTTTATACAACCATTTTCCACCATCCATCTGACCTTTAGAATTAAATGGTAAATGGTCTGCACTTATATAGCGCTTTTTTAACCTTACAAGAGGTTACAAAGCACTTTACACTTTGTCCCAATCACCCATTCACACACACATACACCAATGGCGGGGTGAATTAAAGGGATAGTTCACCCAAAAAAGAAAAAAATATCTCCATTTACTAACCCTCATGCCATCCCAGATGTGAATGGCTTTCTTTCTTCTGCTGAACACAAGTTAAGATTTTTGGAAAAGTATTTCAGCTCTGTAGATCCATACAATGCAAATGAATGGTGATCAGAACTTAGACAGTTCAAAAAGGACATAAAGGAGGCATAAAAGTGATCCATATGACTCCAGTGGTTAAATCCATGTCTTCTGAATCAATATGATAGGTGTGGGTGAAAAACAGATGAATATTTATGTAATTTTTTTACTATCAATCTCCACCTTTGACCAGCCTAAACTAGTAGGGGGCTGAATGTGAAAGTGTAAGTCACTTCCACATTTGAGTGAAAGTGTAGATTTACAGTTAAAAATGACTTTTACAAGATATAGACATAACCACTGGAGCCATATGGATTACTTTTATACTACATTTTAGGCCTTCAAAGTCATGGCCACCATTCACTTGCATTGAATGGACCAACAGAGATTAAATGTTCTTTTAAAAATCTTTGTTTGTGTTCTGCAGAAGAAAGAAAGTCATACACATCTGGGATGGCATGAGGGTGAATAAAATAAATAGAGAATTTTCATTTTTTTGTGAACTATCCCTTTAAATGCAATGTATTTGTGCATGTACCTTTAAGAATCCTATGCAAATGCCCTCGTTACTTGTGAAAGAAGATTTACTCATGGGCTGCTGTTTGCTGTTGGGTCCAAAAACTTTGGATTGCCCCCTCAATCCTTCAGTAACAGCCTTTTTGCAAAGCCTCTTTTGGAAAGTTACATTGTGACAGAATCACAAAACTATCTGTGCTAATATGTGCCGCTGACACTGATATGGTCAGATTGAAATGACCAGAAGCCTTATTAAAAGTAAAAGTCAGCCACTTGTTTTTTGACTATTTCTAGCTTTCAGAAACAACACAACATTGAGTAAACTTTCCCAGTAACACTATTGTTAACAATAGTTAACAGGATCTAACAATGAACAAGACATTTGCAGCATTTATTTATCTTAATTAATGTTAATTTCAAAATGTTCACATCAAAAGTTGTATTATTTAACATTAGTTAATGCACTATGAACTAACAATAATGTAATTTTTTATTAACTAACATTAAAAAATATGTAACAAATAATAAACGCTGTAAAAAAATATATTTTAAATGTAACCAGTTCTGTTTGACCTACTCCGAGCAGGACTCGAACTGGCATCTCCTGTATGGGAGACAGGCACGCCAATGAGGAGGCTAAAGGCTACAGCCTCTAGCATCAGTCACTAGGGTGCCACTTCAGGCCATGGGAGTGAACATACAATGCGAAGCAAGCGTTTCACGCGGCGCGATTACATAGAAAGTCAATGCAAAGACATTTTTCAACTTGAGCGAGAAATTACATGATGTGTCCAGATGTCACTGACGTACTGACGTAGTAGCAGAAGAAATCTGGAAAAATGGATGACATTTTTTTTGTAGCGGAGTGTGGGCATCCGGAATTGTATGAAACAATATCATACATGTACAGATACCGGACGATAAAAGACATCGCTTGGTGGAAAGTGAGCGAGGAAGTTGCACTACCTGGTAAATTCTGAAAATATGCGCGTCTACTTGATTACAGCTTTTGGTTGTACTTTACTATGAGCCAAGTCGTAGAAGCCCCACCTCCTGTCCATTTCCAGAAGAGAAGGGGGAATACTCGCGGGTTTGTGCTACTAACTTAAAAACAAATGTATAATCCAGCAGTCAAACTCGAGCAAGCAATGCGAGGCGAACATTTTCTTTGCTTTGTATGTGAACGCACCATAACAGTATATTTACTGTAAATGCAATAAGCACTTTTATTTAAAAAAACACTTTACAATACGGTTGTGTTCATTAACATTAGTTACAAGTTAACACGAACTAACAATGAACCATACTGTTTTCTGCACTTATTAAACCTGGTTAGTGTTAATTTCAACATTACATTTGAAATTATTATAGATTAATACATTTGAACATTTTTAATTTTGTACTGTATGTATTAAAATGAGTTAATGAATTATGAACTAACATAAACTAACCATGAACAATTCTATTTTTATAAATTAACCAAGGTTAATAAATGCTGTAAAATATATGGTTCAATTTTAGTTCATTTTAACTAATGCATTTACTAATGTAAACAAATACAATCTTATTGTAAAGTGTTTCCAATTTCAGAATATGACCCCTTTTAATTAATCAGATGATGTACTGATCATCATGTAAACCTCTTAGACTTAAGCGTTTTCATTTGTTAGACTGGTTTGAAGATAAACTTGGCTAAAATGCATATGTATGTATTTGGGTCATCTCTGATTTGTAAGTTGGACCAGATGACGTAGCTTCTCCACAAAACAAGAGCCGTGGCTTATTGTTGTGAAAAAGCTCCAAAATGTCCATTGTGCTTTCTTCATTTCCCTCTCACAAACTTAATTTACAAATATTGATCATACCATAGAACCTGAAACAATCTATTTTAAGATATGTAGTTTACAGACAAGTCCACAACAAGAAGGTTCGACATTGTCTTAGCACTTAGACAAGATAAAGAGGGATTTTTCTTTCTTTAAGATCTGAGATGAGACAGCTAGCTGTGACTGAAGTGTTGCCAGTAATGCTGTCTGATGCATACCACACCTTGTGGAGGATGTAAAACAGTTACTGCATCATAAAGCATCCTCTGCTGGCCACAGCTAAACACTGCATAATGTTCCCTCAGTCCTCATTGAATGTGTGTGTGTGTGTGTGTGTGTGTGTATGTGTTCAGGAAATGGTGGACTGGTTCACTGCAATCCGAGCAGCACGGTTTCATTACCTAAAGGTGGCATTTCCTGGAGCTAATGATGAGGACGTATGTGAATCAAATTTCTTCCAGTAACTGACACACTTAAAAATGATTTATGAGCATGAAACTCACTATGGTGATTATGAATGCATGTTTAAAATAATCCATGTTTCCATATTTCAAATTTACATTGTACATGTTTAATGAGGTGGCCACCCACACACGTCTAGGTGAGGTTTGAAGTATGTTTTCTTTATCTGTGTATGGTTTTGATTTAGCTGGTACCAAGACTTACAAGGAACTTCATGAAGGAAGGTTACATGGAGAAAACTGGCCCAAGGGTGAGTGTTTCAAACTGGTTCCAACTACATTTTAACTTTATCTTGACCATCATCAGAGACCGTTAGACAACAACCGTTATCATGTCATTAAAGCAACCTGTTGCACTGGAAATTCAGGCATCAAGTTCTAGATGTTTGTGCTGTTTTTACTGAGATACATTTCTGAACTTGACCAGAATTTGATATTTCACAACTTTTCAGCACACTGAAGGTTTTAAGAAAAGGTGGTTTACTATGGATGATAGGAGACTAATGTACTTTAAAGATCCCATGGTGAGTAAAAGTCACTGCATATTGTTCTGGTTAAAGGTGAAGTGTGTAATTTTTGCAGCAGAAGCGACAACAAACGGAATTGCAAAAATAAATATGTTTATATTTTTTATATCATTTCATATGTATTTTATAATTATTTTATATTATCATTTAATAAATAAAAAGGAAAATCAAACAGGTTTCTCAAAAACTCTCCACATCTTCCATTGGTCAAACAAACAGATAGTCCCACCCCAAACCATGTTGGGCTGGTTGGGACGCATAAAACATAAATACATTTTGACAGCAACACAGAGCCACAGTGTTTACACTTTTTTGGGGAAACCTACAATTGTGTGTACACTATGGAGTCTAATTCAGAGACAAATGGAAAGAGATTCACAAATAAATGTAAGGAGTTTCTCAAAAATGAAATTAATTATACAAACATTTCTTAACTCACAAACACAACTCCGCATTTATTTGCGAATTGCACACATTTATTTGTGGATCGCTTGCTGTGCATTTTTGGATGGCAGTTCACGTTTGTGAATTCTGAAACATTTCTTACGCAAGAGCTAAAGGCAGTCCACCAGAGACTACTTAGCAGAGACGGGCCACTTCTATTTAATGAATGGGAGACATTGGGAAGCTCTAGCACCCAGTGGTCAAAGTATGTAGAAAGGAGATTTATGAGATTTTGGTCTTTCTGCATTCCATTAGATAGGAGCTGCACTGGCATGACTGGAAATAGCCTCCCGAGAGCGTTTTAAAGATGACCTTCAGTGGACCTATGTGAAACCAAAAAGTTTGTGGCCAAGGAGCATATCTGCATGAGCTTGATTCCATGCTCATGAGGGACTTACATTTATGCATTTGGCAGACACTTTTATCCAAAGCGACTTACAGAGCCCTTATTACAGGGACAATCCTACTGGAGCAACCTGGAGTTAAGTGCCTTGCTCAAGGACACAATGGTGGTGGCTGTGGGGCTCGAACCAGCATCCTTCTGATTACCAGATTACCAGTTATGTGCTTAGACCACTACACCACCACTCCAGAGCTGTGTGAGTGGTTGAAGATAGAATGTGCTATGATTGGCCCAAGAAATGGGGCCGCTATCTGATTGGCTTGAGTAAAAGATGGGTGGAGTCCACCTATATTTGGATTGCCCGCAGCCTCATGCAAGAAATGTTTCAGAATTCACAAATGTGAGCTGCTATCCACAAATGCACAGGAAGCGATCCACAACATAAATGTGTGCAATTCACAAATGAATGCTGGGCAGAGTTGTGTTTATGAGTTGTAAAAATATTTTTGTAAATATGTTTTTTTTTTTGTGCAAAACTTTATTATTTTTATTTGTGAATTAATTCAATTTTTGTGAAACTCCTTACATTTATTTGTGGATCTCAATCAATTTATTTCTGAACAAACTTTCTATTTGTGAATCTCTTTCCATTTGTCTCTGAATGAGAAACAATTCTAACTCCATAGTACACATTATACTGTGATAGGAGAAAGAAATTTAAAGGGACAATTCACCCAAAAATGAAAATTCTCTAATTTATTACTCACCCTCATGCCATCCCAGATGTTATTGATTTTTAGAAGAATTTCAGCTCTGTAAATCCACACAATGCAAGTGAATGGTTACCAGAACATTCAAGCTCAAAAAACATATAAAGGGCAAAGGCAGCATAAAAGTTATCCATACGACTATGACCATACAACAAATCTATATCTTTAGAAGTGATGTGATAGGTGTGAGTGAGAAACAGATCTACATTTAAGTACTTTTTCACTATCAATCTCTACTTTCTAACAGCCCAGAGTTCTTCTTTTGTTTTTGGAGATTTATATACTTCTTGGATATCGTCACCTACTGGGCAGAGAGGAGAATTTATAGTAAAAAAAGACTTAAATATTGATCTGTTTCTCACTCACACCTATCATATCATCTCTGAAGACATGGATTTAACCACTGGAGTTTTATGAATTACTTTTATTCTGCCTTTATGTGCTTTTTGGACCCTCAAAGTTCTGCCCACCATTCACTTGCATTGTATAGATCTAAAGAGATGAAATATTCTTCTAAAATTTTGTTTGTGTTCTGCAGAAAATAGAAAGTCATACACATCTGGGATGACATGAGGGTGAGTAAATGATGAGAGAATTTGCACCTTTTGGTGAAATATTCCTTTAACATTGAAAAAATGACACACTTTACCTTTACATAAAACTCAGTTCCCAAATGGCATTAGAAAATATTTTTTTTAAATGTTGAGCTGTGCTGTCACACAGCATTCTTTATAATTGTCTCTAATACTCTTTTAGGATGCATTTGCACGTGGAGAGGTCTTCATCGGCAGCAAGGAGAACAGCTATACCGTCGTACCTGGACTGCCGCCCTCTATTCAAGGCTACCATTGGAAGTATGGCATCACCATTGAAACACCTGACAGGAAATTCCTGTTTGCTTGTGAAACAGAGGCAGAACAGAAGGACTGGATCGCTGCCATTCAGAGAGTTGTTAACCGACCCATGATGCCACAGGAGTACGCAGGTAAACACACGTCCATTCACACATACCCCTAAGGCTAATAACCATAAGAATATTGCAGTATTGCCATGATGATTGCATAAAATACATTGAGATATAGTTTGTCCAATCGTAATCCTCTATTGTTCATAGGGCTGAGCAATAATAGCTTTAAAATATCAACAAATAATTATTTATCTGCATTTTTATAATATTACAGATTAAATTACAGATTAACTGAAGTTTAAATCAGAGGGTAAATAGTGAGTTACCAGACAAGGAAGGATAAATAAACCTAGGTCTTTAGGAAACGCAATGTCAGAATAAAAAGCATATTAAAATTATTGTAATATTCATGATTTTGCTTAATTTTATATTGTTGCAATATATTTGTGAATATTTGATAAAACCAGAATTACATGACTGTGGCGACATTTTTGCAAAATTATATTTTGTGGTTTATTACATGTTTTGCGGCAGTTCCAAGGTGAACTGTCCACTATGTGGCGCTAAAAGCGAGTTACATTTTCTACCAAACAGATGAAGTTTAATGGTTAATGCTCTATAAAATTTTAAACCAACAAAACCAACCTCCTTACCTTAAACCCCAAAACCTTAAACCTAAACAATAGTGACTACCAACCCTGGAGTCGCTAGTTTGAATCCAGGGCATGCTGAGTGGCTCCAGCCAGGTCTCCTAAGCAGTCAAATTGGCCCGGTTGCTAGGTAGAGTAGAGTCACATGGGGTAACCTCCTCGTGGTCACAATTAGGGGTTCTCACTCTCAATGGGGTGTGTGGTAAATTGTGTGTGGAACGTGGAGAGTAGCATGAGCCTCCACATGCATTGAGTCTCTGCGGTGTCATGCACAATGAGCCATGTGATAAGATGCACGGATTGACAGTCTCAGAAGCAGAGAGGCAACTGAGACTTGTCCTCCGCCACCCGAAAAAAAAACCTAAACGATAGTGTTAGAAAAAGCAATTGTAAGATGAAAAACACAACAACTAAAGAAACCATGTCATTTTGTGGTGCTTCTATGACATTGTTTGCTCACATTTCAACACATATGCTCTTCAGGACTTGTACCCCGGTCCTTTGCATCACCAGTTTTTGATCACACTCAACACAAGCTTGTAAATGTAGTTGGTTATGTGATGCAAAATTTCAATTGTATCGACTTACAAGTCATGCGCTATAGTAAACATGTTGTGTGGTAATCTGCCATTTTCCACATGAAACTTTCAGCACCATGAAAATTGTTGTTGTAGCGCCTCTAGTGTTCATTTTACCAGGTAACTTCTGCGATACATGCAATATGCCACATTAAAATAACTTCGCAAATATGTACTGTAGGTATAGTAACGTGATTCCATGACATCAGGCTGAATATCTCACCCAGTCCTAATTGTACATAAATCTCATTTACATGCTCCCTAATTTCCCCAAAATGTATCCTCTTTCTAGTTGAGGCTCATTTCAAGCACAAGCCTTGATGCTGGCTGTAGACCTGCCTACATCCAGGTGGGACTGGACAATAAACAGTAATTCTGTCCAATGACTCTGGATATGTTGAGATGGAGATTGGGGTGAGCTCTGGACCACAGCAAGTCACTAAAACTACAAAAGAAGATTTCCCTTTCTACCTTGATTTAGTACTAATGGACCAGACACTGGACTGCATTGACAACATCTTAACAGAGCATAATCACTGTGGTTTCATTGTTGTGAATGTCCCTTTGTATTTGGTTAAACTCCTCTTTACCAAAGCAGACATACTGGGTGTCATTCGCCAAGCTACTGTATAGATATAGTATGTGAATGTTCTTCATGTAAAGATACAAACTTAACATTTACTCTGTAAATGAAATGGTTGGCTGGCAGCACCTAGTACAAGTTGTTGCATTTTCTTTGCAATACATTTTGACTGATGTTATAAATGGGAAATACCGTATTGTACTGTATATCCAAGCAAATGCTGCTTTAAAGTATTGTGGTACCCTCAGACACTAAGCAAAATGATTTTTGTTCAATTGTCCAAATGTTTTTTCTGTTTCTGTTCAGTTAAAATGGTCTTTGAACCTTTTCTGCAAAAAGGAGAACATCTCGAAACCATGTTAGAAATCAATATTTGAATGAAGAAGCTCTGATTTATAATTATATCATATGAAGGGCAGTTTTAAGAGCAGATCATTTCATAGCATAGCACCATATTATTCTCCATACTACTTTTGTTATGTGTAAATGGTGACTAAGAGCTTCATTAACAGTTTTTTGTCAATACATCTTGCAATGCTGATAATTCTGTTTTTGAGTAATCCACCTCCACAAGGTGGCAGCACATCACAGATTAAGATGCAACTGCACGTCCCTTTATTCTTAAAGAAATAGTTTACCCAAAAATGAAAACTCAATCATCAATTAGGCACCATCATGTTGTTCCAAATCCACATGACTCTCTTTCTGTGGAACACATAAGGTGAAGAATATCCTGGCCATTCTTTTCCATGATATGAAAGGGATTTGGGAATGGTGCCAAAAGCAACATGAAAGGATCATAAAAGTAATCCATCCAGTTTATGCACTATATTACAAGTCTTCTGAAGCTATACAATAGCATTGTTTAAGAAACTGATCAAACTTTAAAGGTGCTGTTAGTGATTTTAGCCATTCTGTAACGAAACTGAGCTGTTCATCTTATTTAATGTGTTTGAACATATCTGTTCTTAAAACAGGTTAACTGTGGCCGTCCTGTTCAGGTTACAATGTTCAGTTTTGATTAGTTTAAAATAAGGGTAATTTAACTTTCTGTAACAAAAAGTACTATATAAATGCCATGTTTTGGGGGGTACATTGGGTGTGTAACTGGTACAATGCTTTTACCAGTTTCTCATTTGGTGGACTAGTGTCACATATATGGAAATGGCAGCACTAAATCAGTGCAAATGTTAAAAATGAATATACTATAATAATACATTCATAATGTATCCTTAAAATGTATTTTAGTTGCGCTATTGTCATATTTACAAAATGCGTATTACAGAAAAGGTCATTTGTAATTTGGTGTGTGTGTGACTGTGTATGAATAGGGTCGGGGTTTGTCAGACACCGTTGCCTGACCTGATGCATTCCACTGCCTTCATCCCCATCCGCCTGGCTCCACAGCACTGTGGAATTGTGTATGTCAATGTTGGTTCTGTCTGGTTGCTTGTTGTCATTGGCGGCTGGGCTGTGCAAGTGAAGCTGAGTAGACACTATAAATTACACAGCAGGAGGCTGTTTTCAACCCAGCAGAAAATCATTAATTAGGGTGGGAACGCTTAAGCACTGACCATCCTATTTACTTCACTAGAGTGGGCTGGGAAGGTAAAGAAGACTCTGAGTACCATCATACTATCTGTCAATCACGACTTAAACATGAAACTTCTCAAATACACAGTGAAATCATAAAGGAAAATGAGTTTAAAAAAAGCTACATTGTGTGTTTATTTACATGAAGGAGAGTGTGAACTGTGCCTATATAGCATGCTATATATATATGTGTGTGTGTGTGTGTTATTTATTTTATATAGCTTAAATTGATTCAGTTGTGGACAGTGGTTCAACATGTTTGAAATGAGTTTTATTAACTTAAAATTATTGCAGTATGTAATCTCAACTCAAATATACGTATACTATAGAGGGAACCTAACTGAAATGGGTAAACACAACAAAATGAAACATGTCAAAGTATCTCAAATTAACTTCTTTCATTTTTTTTATAAACTGGCTAGTGATACTGCATATTAATATGCTAAAAATGTTGGTGGAAAGCACAACAGAGTTTAACTTGGTAACTATGCCATAGTTAGCACTACAATTGCTCAATACTGTAAATATGTCTCTGTCCTCATCCTAAGCTCAAGCTTCACTCTTCACCATAATGGTAACCACCAAATCTCCAACATAACAGAAGCTCTTCAAAATCTTAACTTAACAACACATTAAAAATGATCAAGTATCCCCTTTGTATTTATCTTGCACAAAAACACTTAAAATAACACTTCATTTGTACATTTACTCTCCATATCGATTCCATGCAAGGAATGCTGGAAACTAGAAATCCCCTGCCTAGTTTCATCAATGCTACATTAACAATAACGCCACAAAAAGCATTTGTGTAGTCCCAAATCAAATGGATTAAGTACATTTAAATGAATAGAGTGCAATGAAATCGAGTATTGACAAATTATTTTAGAATTGTGCTTGCAGCAGGAGTGGATCCAGGAGTTTTTCAAAGGGGTGGCCAGGCAGGGGCAAGCACTCAGTCTGTGGTGGCACAGAAATGTTCAGGTAGCATTTTTATATCATCAGACTGTGGGGATGGGGGCTTAAACAGCAATTGCGAGTGGGGTGGCCAATGGGGCCACCATCGGTCCATGGTGGCCACGGCTAAACCTGGCCATCCCCTAGCTCCGCCACTGGTTTGCAGTAGTTTGAAAAATATCTGTTTGTTTTTTTAGTGTACTTTTTGTGTGCAAAATGTTGTTATTATTTAGAAGATGTATAGGTGAGATTAGGGCTAGTCCAACCTTGTAGTCCAGTGAATATTTCTCATGGCAGATTTATTTCTGAATGTCAGTTTCTGTATAGGCATACATATGTATATATGTGTTTTTTTCATGTTTTATTTCATGTCTTTTATTTAATAGTTTAGTTCCTGTTTTATAGTCATGTTCATGTCATGTGTTTTCCTGTTCCCTCATGTGATATTGTCATGTGATCCTGTCATGTGTTTCCCCTGTTCATTTCTTTTTTTCATTGGTTCGTTGTTGATTATCTTGTTAGCAGTCTTGTCTTTTCATTGGTTAAAATTGATTAGTCTTGTTATCTTGTTTACAGTTCTGTCTGTTGATTGGTTGTCATTGTCATGCATGTATTTAAGCCCTCATGCTTGCCCTTGATGGTTGTCTGGTATTGTTTTGGTGTAATGTTGGTCAAGTCAAGTCAAGTCAAGTCCATGTTTATGTTGCTTTGTTTTGTACTTTCACATTTGTTTGGATTCATGTTTAGGATTTGTAAATAAAACTGCACTTGAGTTCTTTATCGTCTTCGCCTGCCTGTCAATGCTAGCAACGTTAAAGAATACCTGACCTTCAAAATTAACCCAGCATTTCAGCTACTACATCTTTGCCAAGGAAGCCATTCCATTTAAGGATATGTGGAGGACTTCTGCGCTCTGGCCTGCAAGGTTGGTTTTAATGAGATTGCCCTCAAAGATATTTTACGTGCAGGCTTGAATGAGCCTCCATGATGCCTGGATTACCCCCAGTCTGGCTCAGTACACTGACTATGCTCCTACACTGAGCAGTTCTTGGTTCACTGTTGAAATTGTAGATGAGGAACTCAGCAACTCAGTCACCATGTCAGAGTTCTCCGTCAAGGCTGCTGAGCCAGGGTCCCACGTCAAGGCTGCAGAGCCAGGGTCCCACGTCATTGGCTCCGAACCAGGGTCCCACGTCATGGTTGCCGAGCCAGGGTCCCACGTCATGGTCGTCGAGCCAGAATGCCACGTCATGATCACAGAGCTTGCGACACCTTCTGCCCCTGATCCCCAATCTGCTCCATGTCATGTGACCGCCATGCCCGAGTCTGCTCCGTGCCATGTCCCAGCCAAGCTTCAGTCTGCTCCATGCCATGTCACAGGTTCACCTCTGGTCTATGAGCCAATGCCCACGCCTGCCACAGCCAACGAGCTAACGCCCACGCCTACCACGGCCAACGAGCCAATGCCCACGCCTGCCACAGCCAACAAACCAGTATTGCAATCCTCTTCAGTCTCAGAGCCAGCATTGCAAGCCTTGTCTGTCCCAGAGCCAGCTCTCACTGAGCTATTAGACCTGGAGTTGGTTCCCGCCCTTGTGTCCACCCTGAGTACTCTTCCTCCTCCTCCTCCTCCTCAACCATCGTCCCCTGTGACATCTCAGACAAGGGTAACTTCCAACCCTCTGAGTCCACCTAGACCCTCCGAGCCCTGGAATCTGCCTTGGCCCTCCGATCCCTCAACATCACCTCGGCTCTACTTTCACTCGGATCCACCTTGGTCTCCCAGCCTATCAGCTTCAGCGAGGTTCATCATCACTACAGCTACTCCTGGTCTGTCTAGCACCTGGCTCCGCCTTGGCTCTCCAATCCTCCGGCTACGCCTTGGCTCTCCGATCCTTCGACTCCACCGGAGACCTCCATCCCTATGACTCCGCCTTGGTTCTCAATCCCATTGGCTCCACCTCAGTCTACCGATCCCCCAGCTCCGCCTTGGTCCTCCGAGCCTCTGGCATGGCCTTGGTCCTCCATACCTCTGGCTCCACACTGGTCCTTCAAGCCTTCAGCTACTCTCCAGGCTCCAAGATCTCCAGTTTTGTCCCTCAAACCTCTCAGGGCTCCACCTTCCATGGCTCCACCCCTTGAGCCTCTCATGGCTCCACCTTCCACTGGCTCAGCCCATGCTCCACCTTCCACTGGCTCAGCCCATGCTCCATGCCCTGTTTCGCCAGGCCATGCTCCACACTATGTCTCGCCAGGCCGTGCTTCAAGGACCCCACCCCCCATCTCCCTATTGAACTCCATTGTTTGTTTATGTTTGGGCATCGGAAGCCGCTACTTGCGGGGTGGATATGTTATGTTTATGAGTTTTGTTCATGTTTTGATTTCATGTCTTATTTTAATAGTTTAGTTCCTGTTTTATAGTCATGTGTTTTCCTGTTCCCTCATGTGATCTTGTCATGTGATCCTGCCATGTTTCCCTTGTTCATGTGTCTTGTTTTCTTTGGTTAAAATGTATTAGTCTTGTTATCTTGTTTACAGTTCTGTCTGTTGATTGGTTGTCATTGTCATGCATGTTCATGTATTTAAGCCCTCATGTTTGCCTTTGTCAGTTGTCAGGTATTGCATTGGTGTAATGTTGTTGTCACAATTCACTGTGGTCTGCCCCGTGTTTTGCCTCTGTCATCTGTTCCCCATGGACTACACTTCCTATTATTCCCTGCCCTCATCACTGCCAGCTGTCTTCCATTGTCCTCACCTGTGTTTAATTTACTCTTTAGACTTTGTGCATATAATGCCGCATTGTTTGTTTGTTCCTGGTCAGTTGTTAGATGTGTTTGACCTTCCGCGTAAGACCAGTGCCCTTCGTAGATGTTTTGCTCCTGTTTATGTTCTTGCTTCCCATCGTGGATGTTTTACTTGTTTTATCTGTGTTTACCCATTATTTGTATTTGTTTATTTGTTCATTAAACTCCTTAGCCACACCTTGATCCAGCTCTCCATGTTTATGTCGCTTTGATTTGTACTTTTACTTTTGTTTGATTTGTAAATAAAACTGCACTTGGGTTCTTCACACTTCATCATCTTCATCTGCCTGCCACTGCTAGCGACATTACACATACCTTAAATTATTGGAGAGAAGTAAAGCTTTGACATTTTTTCACCAGTTGCCTGGGAAAAAAGATAAAGTTCCTTGAATTCATATTTTTTCATGTTGTCAAACTTTATGGGATAAGTTGTCACAATGGGAACCTGCCATTACAAAGCCTATTATAGGTTCTTTAATTACTTTTCAGCTAGTTTAAAAATCAATCAAACAAAAAAAAAGAATAATTATAAACACAAAACAATCCATGAAACAGCACAAATGTAAAAGGTTACATCGAAAAATATCAAACCATTGTTTTTGCCAACAGATTTTGTAGTTAATAAACACTATAAGAAACAGCTCCGGTCTCCCCTGTTTACAAATCCAACTTGTGAGACCACCATATCAACAGCATACAGTTTTTTATGAAGAATTTACTGAATACATACTTGTGTATGTGTATAAAGAAAAGTTTGTGCAAAAAAAAACAAAAAAAAACAAAAAAAAAACGTGCAAACAAACAGGAAAGCACATGGATATAATGTAATATTAAAGAAAAATAAACAAAAAAATATGTAAATCCTGACAAGGTCTATATAAAACACCATTCAATTCTTCATCACCTAAAATTTCAAGAGTTCCTAACACTTGGACTGTAGCATGTAATTACAGGACTAAACAATGGACCTCCCTAATCACACAAACCCAGCTTCATGTTATCCACTGACCTAACTTGCTGCAATCATTGTCAGATTGACTTCTGTTATTTTCTCTTTATGTGGGGGTCTCTTGAATGGCTCAGTGTTTATTGGCACTTGCATTGAAGATCACAATCACAACGATCTTCACATGGCAACTTTCAGAGATTAGAAGCTGAATACAATAACCTTTCAACGTAATACAATGTAACATAATCCTGATAAATTTGTAAGAGTTAGAATTGTGTTAAATTTTACATTAATTGAAATGGTAAGAGACAGAACATCTTGTAGTGCTTACTGCTTACTAATCATAACTCGAGATTTAAGATCCGTTAATGTCAGCAGGCAAAATGATGCAAGTTGTATGTCAACACTAATTCAATTGTGGATTGTGATTTCAAAATCCTCCATGTAATTAAATGCAATCGAAAGAAAAGTAGTCCTAGTCCACCCATACCCATCTGTTTTGGAATCACTGGCTCATTTCCACAGCATGAAGATCGTATTCAGTTATCTTGCACACAGTTAATGCATTTTGTGCCTGCTGCTGCTTTTGTTGCCATTTACCCAGATAGCAAAGGGTAGTGTCTGTTCTTGTGTACTTTTTTCATGTAACAACAGTGCTAATGATTTTCTGATTTGTTTTGTGGCACTATTTCCCCTCTCTCAACATTAATGCCTCTTTTATAATCAAAACAAAGAGCCCTTTGAGAAGCGCTGTCATTAGGAATTAGCTCTCTCTCTTTTCTTGCCCTCACTTGTTGTTTCTCTCCTTTTGTTTTCAAGCTTTGTAAAGGCTTTGGCCTGTACTCCAGATGATATGTCAAATCTCTTAATATTAAATTAACTTAAATATTACTTATAATAAGTAATATAAATATTCCTAATATTATTTAAGTATGTATATATATGCAATCATCTGATTTGAATATTTAAAAAAATAAAAAATTACATTCACAATGTACAACATCAAATAATGTGCTGCTTTCAACATAGCCCAGGGCGAATAAAAGTTACAAATCACTCCTTTTTGTTTGTATTAGCATTATCCATACTGTCCCAGCTTGGTGAATTGGGGTTGTATATATATACACACACACACACACACATACACACACACACACACACACACACACATGTTTGGTTTACATGTTTTATGGGGACTTTCCATAGACATAATGGTTTTTATACTTTACAAACTTTATATTCTATCCCCTAAACCTAACCCTCACAGAAAACATTCTGCATTTTTACATTTTCAAAAAACATAATTTAGTATGATTAATAAGCTGTTTTCCTCATGGGGACTGACAAAATGTCCCCACAAGGTCAAACATTTCGGGTTTTACTATCCTTATGGGGACATTTGGTCCCCACAAAGTGATAAATACACGCTCACACACACACACACACACACACACACACACACACACACACACACACACACACACACACACACACACACACACACACACACACAGTATTTACACTTAAACCTTTAAACATCAGACAGTATTGCAAATTTAGATTTAAAAGGATTTTAGCATGAAGAACATGCATAATTGCGTTAAAATTATGTATTGGCAGAGTTTGATGTCAGTTGGCTTTTACTTATTATATTATACTGTTTCTGTATTGTGCCATACACACCAAAGTATAAACACAAAATAATGTTGAAAAATGATGGTTACAGAAAAACCAAAGGTCTAGAAAACCACCTAAAAAGACTATGAAATGACAGCATAAAACTTTTATCCATAAACCTCTTGTATAGACACAGACTCTGGCTTCTGACTCTCCAGGATCACAAATACGATGTAATTCAAAACCTAGTGAGCCACCTACCCAGACAGCATTTTAGGACATTAGGTATGTTCGAACGCCAAATATGTGTCAGAAGAGGTCTGAGCAATCTCAAATAACACCTAAACTGGGTTTATTTCAAGGGCAAAATCACATCATGGTCGAGTTAAATTTGTGTAAACGGGCTGTTCCCAACTTTCACCAGGACTGTGAGAAGGACTTGACAAACTGTTCAGAATGGGAGTCACATAGGGTCGTCTGGACGAATGGAAATATGGATGCTGATAAATGCTGGTTGGGTACCCGGAGAATGTAGTAAAGTAACTGGAGTTCTGCAGGTCAGGACATTCGCTGAGGGAACTGGAGACGGAGGATGAGCCCAGTTCAAACTGGGTCGGTGACCCGTGAGACTCTCTGTAATGAGAGGGACTTAATTGTTCTGTTTTAATGAGCGGCCTTTGTTGGCTTGACTCATTTGTACTGTTTGAGCTCTTGTTCCACATTGAAACATTACTGTGGTGATGGTGATGTTGATAGGATGTACTGAAACAGCCAGAACTGGAGTGCTGCCCGCTGTTGTTGTCTGTGTTAACCACTGTGTGGCCGTTTAACGGCAGGTATTGATCGAACTCATGGACGTCGAAAGTGCCTATGTTGCCTATGACGTCACTGCTGAGCTCTGATATGTCCACATTGCAAAAATCGATGTTCTGTCTCGCGCTCTCTGATGTAAGCCGGGACTCCAGTTTCGTGCCTTGGTGTTGATCGGCCTTCGGGGTTGTGGGCGGTGTGGGAGGGCCATGTGGTTGTACTAAGTTGGAAAAATAAAGTATGCATATGTTTGTGTGCATATAATGCAACAATAACATGCTGGTTATTGCACTAAGCTGGACATATTTTGCACAATAACTTACACTTTAAAAAGTGGCACTAATTCTATCTGATCTGATCGTTATTAACTTTGACTTGAATAAAACCAGTTAATTTAGATGGCACAACATAAAGCACATTTTTAGGTTATCTGCCGAATTTTTTTTTTTACAGTATAATAAAACTGTTGCATGGTTGTTGCACTGAGTTGGAAAAATAGAAAATAATAAAGTGCATATAGCACATTTATAATTAAAATAAGATATTTTTCATGGGTGCAACTCACCACCATGGAGCGGTTGATGGTGAATGCCTCTCATACCCGGTTCTGCCTTGTATATTTGATCCGAAGTGTTATGATTCTTCTCAACTCCCTTGTCCAGCTCACCTTGATCTGGCTTCAGGCTTTTTCTCCTCCGAGGCTGGTACTTATAATCCGGATAGTCTTTCTTGTGCTGGAGCCGCAGTCTCTCTGCCTCTTCCACAAAAGGTCTCTTTTCGCTCTCAGAAAGCAGCCTGGTCCATTCATGCGACCATCAATTGCAAAGCACAGAATTGTATGAAATGTATGCATGATCCAATTGAAACAGTTGTGTGAATGATATAAAAATATTCTATTCTGTAAGATTTGATAATAGTTAAATGAAATCCTGTCCATTATATATAACAATGTTCATATTACATGTAATACATGCTACGTATATATTACAAATAATTACTAACAGAGTGTTTTATATGCATATGCAAATATGCAAGATGTACAGTACATGTTATTAATCACTAAAAAACCGGCAATTGTTATGGGATCAAAATCCCGTCAAAAGTATTGTGGTCTCGGATCCAAAAATAATACGGTTGAACCAAAATAATAAGTGGGAATCATAAAATAATAAGCGCAGATTAAAAAAAAAAAAAAAAACGCAAAAATAAATAAAAAGCTCAGATCAAAATAATTAGCGCAGATTAAAAAATAACAAGCATGAATCAAATATATATAAAACACATTTAAAACATGCTGCAAAAAAAACAACTAAATAAAACAGAAAAATTAAAGCAAAATCATCAGAACTGCAAACAAAATAATGCTTTCCTTGGTTGTATTACTGTTTTTTGTACTCTCTGACAATTTTGCTCATATTTTAAAAAAAATTGTACGCTTGCACTGTATTCTTCTTTGCTTTTGTTTCCAAGTTCTGCGCTTGGTTTTCCAAACTGAGTTTCATGTAAATCAGGGGGTGTTTTGTGTCCCCATTGGTCCACTAGTTCTTGATCGACAGCTCCTCCTCTAATCAATCATTCGAAGAGGGGAGGTGATGTCACTCCAATGCGACTCCGACGGCTGCTTCTCAACTGTACGATGGTAGATGAAGATGGATAACTGTCATTTGGCAAATCCTGGACAATCACAGGTAATTGAATATAACTATATCATTTGTGGTTGATGGACACGCTGCTTTTAGGACTTTGGCTTAGGTGCAATGAAGAATGGTTTCTGTTAATTGTTGCCTCTTCTGTGAGCAATGAATTGATGGATCGCTTTAGTTTGTTTTGATTATTTCAATAAACATTTTGTTTTATTCATAGGCAGTGCTAAGTTTGCTCTTAGAGAAGCTTTTGTCAAGACTGCAGGAAGCCATGCAGCCCTTGCCTCTAGACCTGGATTATTTATATTTTGTATGCACAAATGGCATGATTTTGATTACTTATCATGCAAATCATATACATATGCCTCAAGAGGTAATGTGGAGTCTTTCAAACCTTTGCTCTATTCTTAGTAAATGACTGGAGACAAGACGTGTCTCATCAATTGTTCAGCTGGACAAATGGGACACCCCTAACTCCGCATTACCTCTTGAGACATATGTATATTATTTGCTTGAGAAGTAATCAAAATCATGCCATTCGTGCATACAAAATATAAATAATCCAGGTCTAGAGGCAAGGGCTGCATGGCTTCCTGCATCCAAATCATCAAAACAAACTAAAGCGATCCATCAGTTAATTACTCACAGAAGAGGCAACAAATGACAGAAACCATTCTTCATTACACCTAAGCCAAAGTCCTAAAAACAGACACAAGCAGCGTGTCCATCAACCACAAATGATATAGTTATATTCAATTACCTGTGATTGTCCAGGATTTGCCAACTGACGGTTATCCATCTTCATCTACCATCGTACGATTGAGCAGCAGCCGTCGGAGTCGCATTGGAGTGACATCACCTCCCCTCTTCGAATGACTGGCTAGAGGAGGAGCTCTCGATCAAGAACTAGTGGACCAATGGGGACACAAAACACCCCCTGATTTACATGAAACTCTATTCACAAGTTTTGGAAAACCAAGCGCAGAAATTGGAAATAAAAGCAAAGACAAATACAGCTCAAACATACAACAAAAAATAAAAAATGAAAATTAGAAAAATTGTCAGAGAGCACAAAAAACAGTAATACAACCAAGGAAAACATGATTTTGTTTGTAATTCTGATGACTTTGCTTTAATTGTAAATTTGTTTACAGCATATATTAAATGTGTTTATATATTTTTGATTAGTGCTTGCTATTTTTTTTTATCTGTGCTTATTATTTTTATCTGCGTTTACTTTCGTTTTTTATTCACACTTATTATTTTGATTCACACATATTATTTTTGGACCCGTGGCCACAATACTTTTGACAGGATTTTGTTCCCATAAACTCTCATTTCATTGATGCAACCTAATTTGTCAAGTACATTTAATCAGATTTTTGAGTTGAATAAAATTAATTAATGTATGTTACCACATGAAGCACATTTAGGTTATTTTTAAAGTGCAGTAGTATTTATGAACGCTGTAATGCAATGTGTGACTAAAAATATCTTTATGACATCCATCTCAAAACACCCACTTACCTCCACAACTTGCCCAGAGTCTTGCTGAGTTCTGCGTTATGGAGATGCGGATACTGATCTGCCAGTTTTCTGCGCGCAGCCTGAGCCCACACCATAAACGCGTTCATGGGTCTCTTCACATGAGGCTTGTCTTTCAAAGACCTGTTGCCCTGCATAGGCATCGGAACCAGTGACCAGTCGTAGCCTTTAAGCACCTGCGACACCGCATCTCGTATACACGGGGGGAAGCGCTCATCGTCCTCGCTGTCCGGCTTGTGTGCCTGGGATCCCTGTTCGCCGCATATTGATGGAGAAGACGCTGGGTCAGAGTCCACATCATCAGCAAAAACTGAGTTTTCTCTCTCAGAAGTTTTATCCGGCTCCTTCGACATATTAAAGTCCCCGTTGAAGAAATGTAAATTGAAGTTAAAATATAAATGTTACAATACAGTCAGTGTAGCGCATTTGACGCGCGAGGCGCCTCGGACGCTGTGAAAATTTTTAAACTATCTAGTAAATCGTTATATTTCAAATACAATTGCTGATATCTCGACTACTGCTTTTCTTGTTTCTTGAACCTTTATACTTCACTTTTTCGCTCAACGCTGGTGAATTGTCCTTATTAGCCAACTTTTTGTGAGGCGTCAACACTCCCTCGCGCTCCGCCCCCTGTCGTCTCATTGGGCGAGAAGCTTTTGCACAACTCTCCAAATTGGTCTGTCTGGTAAATCAGCATGTTTTTCACTTAATTGAACATAATTGACTAACAAATTAGACCATGAAGCCATAACTGCTCATGGATTCCATGAATAATTCAGACTTCGCACATGCATTGCATTTGATAACTAAATCAAATTTGAAATGCTATAAAAACAAACTCTAACAGGTTAATATTTTGCATATGAGAAATGTATTTGCAGGTTTTATTTCTTTCTCAAAGCCTATTATTTAGAAATCACTGCAGGATCTCTGATTTTAGGCTGCTAATGGATCCCTGTACTGCGCATGAATCAAGTCAGCTATTTCTAGTTATAAACAACCATATTTGCTAATAAAACATAGCTATTTTGATGTATAAATTATGCATTCGGTACATTACTGCACTCTATATACCACTTGTTAATGTTGACTATTAGGCCTATGTATTAGTATTTATGTATATACAGTATTATTTCTTTCTTTTTTCTCTCTCCCTTTTCTCCCCAATTTGGAATGCCCAATTCCCAATGAGCTTTAAGTCCTCGTGGTGGCCAATCCAGGTGGTAGAGGATGAAGCTCAGATGCCTCCACGCCCGAGACTGTCAATCCGTGGTGACATAGCGTGCATGTGGAGGCTTCCTTTCGTTCCCACATTACATGACATTAGAGCTTGTTTAACAAACTCCTGCAGAAACAGGTGTATAAAACTTTATAATCTCTTTTGATAATCGTTCACCTGTAGCACAAATGCTAGCGCTGCAGCATTGTTTATCAGTTGCGTTGCTAGGAGACATCTCTAATGAGAGTCAATCCCCTGCTAAGCTAACAGGAGCATTGCAGTTTGGGGAATGGAATGAATTTATGGTAGGAAAATCCACATCCACCTTGAATGGAACGAAGTATAACCCTGTACTTTGACAAAACTAAATTTATTGCAAGCAACATTTAAATCACAAATATTATTTGATAGATTTTTTCCAAGTATTATAGACCTCCTTGTTAGATTCATATGAAAAATTATGATTTTTGAATGTCTGTCCGGGAGACGTTCATTTCACAAAACAGTCATGCTGAACTTAAAATTAGGCTTGCTTGAGCATTAAGTGTTGTTTCAAGTTCTAGCTTTCGTGCATGGACGTGTTAATAAATGTCAGTTGGTATTACTAGTTTGCTGTGACATAATGTATATGATGCCCAAAGGCATTGGGTGTCTTATTCATTGTGAGACTGTGTTTTCTTTATTGCATGAATCACATTGAAGGCCTAGACTTTTAATGCACGGCTCACCACTGGTTACATTCATACAATTTCATACTGTTGAGAGTGAAAAGGTGGATATGACGTCATTTGGGAATTTTCCCTTGGCAGCTTAGAGGAGCTACATCACGTTTCTACAGCATAACAAGAAAACAGAACCGCTATGACAAATGTAACATAAATCCAATAAATACACGATTACATGCCTTGTTAGGGTACCATAGGTTAGGGTATTTTTACAAGAAATGCTAACCAATGTAGCCTTTAACATCGTATAGAAAGCTACAACCAATATATCTTTGACGAAAATGCACATTGGAGCATAACTTGTTTTCTCTAGTAAGACTTTTGACATTAGAGTAAAGATGTACTGCAAAAATCATATTCTCAATCAGAATTTAAATTTATTTGCTTGTTTATAGTCAAAACAAGTGAAAAATTTGCCAGTACTGAAGAAGTAATCCAAAGTATTTAGATTACATTACTGACCTTGTGTAATCTAATGTAATACATTACAAATTATATTTTACATCATGTATTCTGCAATCTGAAGAGGAATCCTTTTTTAAAGTAACCTTCCCAACCCTGTGTACTGTATATTGTTTGTTACATTTGTAAAATGCTTGTTTGCTCCCCTTTTCCCTTGCCAACTGTAACATACACTGATCAGCCACACCA